>NW_005370140.1:713074-720433 GCF_000412655.1 Myotis brandtii
TATATATATATATATACACACACACACACACACACACACACACACACACACACACACACATAAAAAAGCCTAAGCAACTGTTACAACTGAATGAATGGAACGATCGGTCAACCAGTCTCTATGATGCACACTGACCACCAGGGGGTAGATGCCAATGCAGGAGCTGCCCCCTGGGGGTCAGTACGCTCCCACAGCCAACCACCCATGGCCCCTCCCCCTGGCCGGCCAACCCCCTGCAGCCCCTACCCACTCCCCGCCAGCTTGCCCCCATCAGCCCCGATTGGGACTGGGCAAGACGCCCATTTGGCCCTGATTGCCAGCCAGGCCGAGGGACCCCACATGTGCACAAATTCACGCACTGGGCCTCTAGTTGAACAGTAAAAGTTTACGAGTTTCTTATTTGTAAGAATTGAAAGTTTGGGGGCAAAACAGTTGATCAAAATGGGTTTGAACTGCACAGGTCCATTTATATGCAAAGTTTTTTCAATAAATACTATAGATGTATTTTCTCTTCCTTATAATTTTCTTTATAACATTTTATTTATCTAACTTTATTGTAAGAATACAGTATATTATAATACATATACAAAATACGTATCAAGTGACTATTTTATTGGTAAGACTTCCCATCAACAGAAGCCTATTAGTAGTTAAGGTTTGGGGGAAGTCAAGAGTAACATGCAGATATTTGACTGTGCAGGGAGTTGATGCTCCTACCTAACCCCTGCATTGTTCAAGGGTCAACTATGATTGAAATGTTTTTTACTAAGATTAATATGACATCAATATATTACATGAGAGTAAAGAGCAGGAAATAGGATGTCAAGTGAAACACAAAAAAATTTGAAAGATATAAGAGAACTCAAGGGATCAGTTCAACGATGAAGTTGTTACGGTTTCTAGCATGGTAAGAGGAAGCATACAGCCTGAGCCTGCTCCCTTGGGATAATTAAAGAGTGGCTGAGCGAGCAGATAAAGGGGCTATAAGCTGCCCAAGAGACAGAATGAGGTCCTTTCTATTGCTTTTCAGCCTCCAGGCCATTTATCAGGAATCAAAGAATTTATTTATTTATACCTTTCCTCATCTAAAAAGATCTGAAAAGGTCAGCAAATAACCACTCTTCTGTTACTAGCTGTTGGCCAAGCATAATGGGAGTATTTACACTCCCCCAGAATTTGAGCTGCTGTGATAATAACATAGCTCTCCTTACAAATTACATGATAGATGCAATTCTGAAATATCTTAGAAATAAAATTGTGCTAACTCCAGTCACATGTTAAATGTGCTAGGTAAGCCCATATTTACTAGATAAAGTTCTACCTCCTAAAATCGTTTTGAAATAGAAAATAATTTATATCCTTTGTTATATCCTACTGTGGATTTCTTTGCATTCATCTCCACTGCAGCATGCAAGAAAGGCTTGGTATGAGGTTAAAAGAAAGCCTAACAGATAAAGTTACTAAAAGAACCCTTCTCCTTCTATATACCAAAAGAAAGTGAGACTACAATTATCTAAAGCATATTAAGAATTTGAATAACAAAACTGAAATATTTGTTACATTACACAGACATACTATCTATAACAGTGATGGCGAACCTTTTGAGCTCAGCATGTCAGCATTTGGAAAAACCCTAACTTAACTCTGGTGCCGTGTCACATATAGAAATTTTTTGATATTTGCAACCATAGTAAAACAAAGATTTATATTTTTGATATTTATTTTATACATTTAAATGCCATTTAACAAAGAAAAAAATCAACCAAAAAAATGAGTTTGCGTGTCACCTCTGACATGCGTGTCATAGGTTCGCCATCACTGATCTATAATAATAAAAGCATAATATGCTAATTAGACCAAATCTCCTTCCTGACGACCTTCCGGACAACCTTCCAAATGAAGCCGCAGCTGTGGGGGCCAAGCCCCTTGCGTGAATTTCATGCATTGGGCCCCTAGTTTTTTATAAAAAAGGCTAAATTTGCCATCCCACATCATGAGAATTCTATCCTTTTTTGCTTTAACTTACAATTGAGTTCTATATGATACATTACCAGAATAATAAATCAACTTATGCCACCTTCCAAAGTCTTTATCGACCATTACTGATTCCAATTTAATTGAAGACTGTGGAAACAACAAAGATGAATAAAAATTGTTGTCCCAAAAGTATATTTTCTGCTAGAAGGTGAACGGGTAAAATAAAAGTATATATTCAACTACAACACAAGGTAGTTTTACTATAAAAGTCATGAGGAACAAGTATGGTTCTGCCATCACAAAACAAAAACATACAAACAATGTTTTTATTGAAAATCAATGAACTCAAAACTGGATCTTTGAAAGGTCAATAAAATTGAAAAGGCTTTTCTTCCCCCCAGGGAAAAAAGAGATTCTTAATATCAGGAATGAGAGAGAAAGGTTATTATTACAGATCATACAGACAATAAAAGACTAATAAGCAAATATTACTAACAACTTTATGTTAACAAATTCAGTAACATGAATGGACAAATTTCTTGAAAAGTACAAACTACTGAAAGTCATTCAATAAAAAAAAAACAAAAAAAAACCCAGATAACCTGAAGAGCCTTATATTAATTACAGAAAAATAATTTGCTTTAAAACCTATCCAACAAAGATAATTCCTAGACACAGATGACTTTACTGGTGCATTGCTCCAAACATTTGAGAAATAAATAATAACCCTACATAAACTTGTGCAAAATACTGAAGGAACAATCCCCAAATCATTCTGTGAGTCTAGCATTGACCTGATACCCAAACCAGATAAAGACATTATAAAAAAAGAGAAAATTGCAGACCAATAGGTCTCATAAACACAGAAGCAAAAATCCTTAACAGAATATTTACAACCAGAACCAATTAGTATATAAAAAGAATTATGGTCAAAAATATTTATTCCAAGAAGTGCAAAGCTGATTTAACAATCAAAAATCAATATAATTTACCACATATTTACCCTGCCGGCCTGATCGCCCCCTTACTGCCCTCCCCTGCCGGCCTGATCACCCCCTAACTGCCCTCCCCTGCCGGCCTGATCGCCCCTAACCGCCTCTGCCTTGGCCCATCACCATGGCTTTGTCCGAAAGGACGTCCAGAAGATGTCCAGTCTAATTAGCATATTACCCTTTTATTAGTATAGATAAAAATAATACACAGTTTTAAAACATTTTAAAATTCCAATTATATTAGGACCAAAAGTATTAGGGATGTGGGTTAATTCTAGCATGCTTGGATTTAATCTGAGCTATTCTGCTGAAGTAAAGACCTAATTGCATGGTACTCACTCCTGTCAAGACAAGAAATGTACTGCTTGATAATGTTGCTTTGTAATGATGGGTCCGAAGTGAGTTTTAGGGCAGTCTGTATCAAAATGTCAACATTGCAGCCCAGCTAGCATGGCTCAGTGGTTGAGCGTCGACCTATGAATCAGGAGGTCATGGTTTGATTCCCAGTCAGGGCACATGCCTAAGGTTGCGGGCTCTAGCTCCAGTGTGGGGCTGTGCAGGAGGCAGCTGATCAATTATTCTCTCTCATCATTGATGCTTCTATCTCCATCTCCATCTCCCTCTCCCTTCCTCTCTGAAATCAATAAAAAATATATTTAAAAAATTTTTTTTAATGTCAGTTATGTATATTGGCGAGATTAATGTCAGTTATGCATATTGGCAAGAGTTGATGATTTACATATGGTCTCAGGGAGACACCCCAGAGGTCTCTACCATAGGGATGGTTACATGAAAGACTATGCCTACATGACCAACAAAGTATAAGGATTATCAATCAGCCTAGATTCCATTGAGGATTCCATGGCTCTGTGCACACATTAGTGGAACCTAACCTGAAAAAAAAAGTGTGTCCACATGACCAACAGAGAGGACAGAAGTCATACCTAGACCCCTTGCTATGAGGGAGCTTCTGGCTGCAATGCCTATCTTTAATGCTCTAGTGCTCTTGTTATATTTGATTCTTTCCCTGCTACAAATATATAAGCCTTGTTATTTGGAGCCTTTGAGTCTTCCTTAGTAATTGAGCCCTATCTGGCCTGCCACCATTAGTGCAAAGAATAAATTTAACAAAATGTGAGCAAGACTTATACATTGAAAACTACTAAACATTGCATAAAGAACTAAATAAATGGGTCTATAGCAGTGATGGCGAACTTTTTGAGCTCGGCGTGTCAGCATTTTGAAAAACCCTAACTTAACTCTGGTGCCATGTCACATATAGAAATTTTTTGATATTGATATTTGCCACAGTAAAACAAAGATTTATATTTTTGATATTTATTTTATATATTTAAATGCCATTTAACAAAGAAAAATCAACCAAAAAAATGAGTTTGCGTGTCACCGCTGACATGCGTGTCATACGTTTGCCATCACTGGTCTATAGGATCATAAAAAACACTATTTTCAAGATGTTATTGTCAACAAACGGATCAACAGATTCAATACAATCTTCACCAAAATCCTAGCAATCTTTTCCATAGTAATTAAAAGGTTATAAAACATATATGGAAATATAAAGAACCTAGAATAGTTAGAACATTGAAAAAAGAACAAATATTGGAACTCACACAAATTGATCTCAAGATTGACTATAAAAATACAGTAATCAAGAGAGTAATATTGGCCCAAGGATAGACAGATAATCAATGGAGAACAGAATCCACACTCTAGAAATGAACCCATATAAACATGGTCAATTGATTTTCGAGAAATTTGCCTAGATAATTCAATGAGGAGAAGATGGTCTTTTTAGCAAATGTTGCTGAAACAATTTGCTATCCATATGCAAGCAAATAAACTTTGAAACTTCAAACATACCATGTATAAAAATTAACTCAAAATGGGTCATATACCTAATGCAGAAGCAATATAAAGCTTTCAGAAGAAAACATAGGAGAAAATCGTTGTGATGTTGTTTGGGCAAAGTTTTTTTAAGATAAAACACAAAAGAAATGAACCACGAAAAAAGAGAATTGAGCCCTAACCGGTTTGGCTCAGTGGATAGGGCGTCGGCCTGCGGACTCAAGGGTCCCCAGGTTCGATTTCGGTCAAGGGCATGTACCTTGGTTGCCGGCACATACCCAGTAGGGAGTGTGCAGGAGGCAGCTGATCAGTGTTTCTCTCTCATCGATGTTTCTAACTCTCTCTCTCTCTCCTTTCCTCTCTGTAAAAAAATCAATAAAATATATTTTTTTAAAAAGAGAATTGATAAATTGAGCTTCCATTAAAATGAAGAACTTTGTGCTTCATGTCCATCAAGAAAGTGAAAAGACAGCTCACAGGATGAGGGAAGGTATTTACAAACTATGTACTGAATATAAAACATATCCCAAATATATGAAGAATCTTAAAATGGAGTATTATATAAAAAACCCAATTTTTTTAATGGCAGAAGATTTGAAGAGACTCTTCATCAATGAAGATATACAAATGGCAAACACATGAAGGATGTCAACACCATTAGTCACTAGGGATATATATGCAAATTAAAACAGCAAGGAGGCTACTTTTAACCTGAAGAATGGCTAAAAATTTTGTTTTTTTAAGATGGCAATAATAATGATTAAAAATGACAGCAGAGTAAGTGGATGCTGCACGGATATGCTGCCACGAACAAACTGGAATTACAAATAAAATACAGAAAAACTTCCTGACTAATCAATGGAAAACTTGCAGGAGAGATCCCTGATACCCAAGGACCAAAAGTGGAGACCACATAGAGGCTGGTAGGAGGGGGTGGAGGCATGAAAGGGCTGGCTGGGCGCCCAGACAGCAACTGAAGTCCTGGAAAGATATCTCAACTGTGGGGGATTGCCACTGAGAACTCTGGGGTCTAATACCCAAGCTGGGCCTCCCAGCAGAGAGCAATAGAACGGAAATGGGTACCCACATAACATCTAGATGTGAAAGCAGTGGGATGCTGTCTGCCAGGGAGTGACAGCTGAAAATTCAGGAACCCTCTTAAAAGGTCAATGCACAAAATTCCCTGTGGAGTCACCCACCCCGTGCTCCGGAAGAGGGAGGGTAAAGTGGATGGGAGCTGTGAGAGCAGGAGCCTGGGGACTCCGGGGATAGAGCTCAGAGGGCAGACACCCCAAGTTTCCTGGACTGAGGCATTCCCTCACATAGAGGACATCTTTCCCACATAGACATTTGCCTTGCCTGGCAGGAAGACAGTTGACACACCCTATTGGAAAACATCTTGCCCCGAGGACACTTAAGAGATTAAAAATGACAATTAGTCTCTAGGAAGAAGCAACTGCTCCACCTTGTTGAAAAAAACTCTCACCACACTGGAGGACAATTGCCTGGGGAGCAATTCAAGTCAGAATCCTATCAGTCTGTAGGCAGAGGTGGTCTCTGCAGTCTTTGACTCTTTGCCTAATTAGTTAGAAACAGCCTTTAAAACTATCCTGCACTAGAGATTGAGAGGTGAAGAGGATCTACCTAATACATAGTCACAAACCCAAACTGACAGCCAAAATGAGGAGACAAAGAACCTCCAAATGAAAGAACTAGAGAAATCTCCAGAAAAAGAGATATAAATGAAGCAGAAATAAGAAATTTATCTGAGAGTTCAGAGTAATGATGGTAAAGATGCTCAAAGCATGAAAAAAGATATAGTAACTAAGAAAAAAGAACAGTCTGAGATAAAGACTGACATAACATAAATAAAGAACACATCGGAAGGAATACACAGCAGATTAGAAGAAACTGAGGATCAAATCAGTGAATTGGAAGACAGAGTTGAAAATATCACTCAATCAGAGAACCAAAAAGAAAAAAAAACAATTAAAAAACAGGAGGACAGCTTAAGGGAGCTGTGGGACAACGTGAAACGTAACAATATTAGAATAGCAGGTGTGCCAGAAGAGGCAGAAAGGGAGAAAGGCATAGAGAAGGTGTTTGAAGAAATAACAGTAAGAAACTTCCCTAACCTAGTAAAGGAAAAAGTCACACAAGTTCAGGAGACAGAGAACACCAAGCAAGAAGAACCCAAAGAGGCCCACGCCCAGACACATCATAATTAAAATGCCAAAAATTAAAGACAAAGAGAGAATCTTAAAGGCAGCAAAAGAAAAGAAAACTGTTACATACAAAGGAGTTCCGATAAGGCTGACACCTGATTTCTCATTAGAAACTCTACAAGCCAGAAGGGAATGGCATGAAGTACTCAAGCTAATGGAAAGCAAAGATCTGAGACCAAGATTACTATATCCAGCAAGGCTATCATTCAAAATAGATGGTCATATAAAGAGCTTCCCAGACAAAAAAAGGTTAAAGGAGTACGTCACCACCAAGCCAGCATTACAAGAAATGCTAAAGG
>NW_005370140.1:721558-722243 GCF_000412655.1 Myotis brandtii
TAAATGAAGGCCATTACAAGAGACAACAAAGGTCACTACTTAATACTAAAGGGATCGATCCACAAGAGGATATAACCCTGGTAAACATATATACACCCAATATAGGAGCACCTAAATATATAAAAAAAATTTCTAGAGGACTTTAACGGAGAGATCGACAATACAGTCATAGTAGGGGACTTACTGGATAGATCTTCCAGACAAAAATTTAACAAGGAAACAGAGACTGGAAAGGACACACTGGATCAGACGGAGTTAATTGATATTTATAGAATATTATCACCCCAGCACAGCAGAATATACATTCTTCTCATGTGCATATGGATCATTCACAAAGATAGATCACATGTTAGGACACAAAACAAGTCTCAATAAGTTCAAGAAGACTGAAATCACATCAAGCATCTTCTCAGATCACAGTGGAATGAAATTAGAAATCAACTACAGTAAAAACACCCAAAAACATTCAAACACATGGGGACTAAATAGCATATTATTAAACAACTAGAGGCCCGATGCACGGATCCATGCACCGGTGGGGTCCCTCAGACTGCACCCTCTTGCAATCCAGGGCGCCTTAGGGGATGTCGGATTGCCGGTTTGGGCCCAATCCCCACAGGCAAGGCCAAGGGGCCCCACCGGTTCACCAATATGTGCAACAGGCCTCTAGTATGCATATAAGATC
>NW_005370141.1:0-224 GCF_000412655.1 Myotis brandtii
ACAGGAAAGTAGATGAATGCAGGAAACAGTGAGGTCAGAGAGAATCACTGAAGAGCCACACCTGAGTGTGTGTGTGTGTGTGAGTGTATGTGTGTGTGTGTGTGTGTGTGTGTGTGTGTGTGTGATGTGCAGGGTTAAGGGATAGGAAATATTAATCCTTGAGGTTGAGGCTTAAAAGAAGCATGCTGTGAATTTGGCAATGTAGCAGGATACAAAATTAACCC
>NW_005370142.1:0-1359 GCF_000412655.1 Myotis brandtii
ATCCACGTGGATGCATTGATGTTTCTATCTTTCCCTCCCCCTTTGTAAGGCCCCCACACTGGCCTTTCCTGAACTCATCAGGTTGAGTATGTAACCCCTTTTTCATTCACACAGCCCAAACCTTTAACCTCTTGGGAGGAGAGAGGAGCTAGAAATAATTACCAATGGCCAATTATTTAATCAATTATGCCAACATAAGGATACTTCCAACAAAAACCCTAACATGGGGTTCAGAAAGCTTTATGTTAATGTTGGAAGGCTGGGAGCTCAGGGTAGATATGGGAGTTTCACACCTCTCCCCATGCCCTCATCTGAGTGTCTCTGAATTGTATACTTTACAATAAAGCAGTAACAGTAAGTGAAGCCCTTTCCTGAGTTCTGTGAGTTTTTTTTTTTTTAGATAATTATAATATGAAACTGGGAACCTCCAGATTTGGAGTTAACCAGACAAAAATGAGTTACCTGCGTACCCCATTTGTGATGGCATCTGAAGAGGGGCAGTTTATGTTACTCAGCCTTGAACCTATGCGGTCTGCACCCACTTCAGGTAGTTAGTGTCAAAACTGAAATGAATTGTAGGACACCCCAATAGAGAAGTGGTTGTTGATGGGAAAAAACAAAAACAAATCCTTAAGCTCATATAAAAACTACCCGGCAGGGTGATGCTAGAAATGATTATGATACTGTCAGTGACATGCCTGTATTAGGTGCTCAGGGAGTTTGAGTAGACTTTACTTTCACTCTCTTCTCTCACTAAGCCCTCTATCACTTTCACAGTCCACCTTCACCATATTTACTCCTCTCTGTTCTAACAGAACGAGGCCTGAGGCAATGTTTTTGATCCCAGGAGCAGTGGAGGTACAGGCCTGTAAGTCTATTCATATTGTTGTCCACCCTGAAGTGAGGTCTGTTCTCCTAATTCCTTGACTGCCAGTAAACTGACACCAGGTTGCAGTGAAAGGAACAAAAGCATATGTTTCAAAAGTACCAATGAAGGGGAATGGGGCAGCTGATGCTCAAAGTCCGGAAAGTTCAGTGGTTTATATTTAGGGTCTTTTAAGAGGAAAACATCATGACTTGAGGTTCTGAGTCATGGGATTTGAGGATTGGTCAGTTATAAGTACTCATAATGTGACTTATTTCTCCCTGACACCATCCCAGCTGGGGTCTTTCGTTATTAGGGCCTAGAAGTCTTCCTTCCTGCAGAAAACCCAATGTTCTGCAACCCATTTTGGGGTTGAGTTGGTGATGTTACCCTAAGAGCAGAAAACATCTATCCATCTTGTGCTTAGCAGACAACATCTTTCTCTTATCTTGAGCAAGATATCTCCTGCAACCTGTTTCACTGACTAGTTTCCA
>NW_005370142.1:1716-2542 GCF_000412655.1 Myotis brandtii
GAATATTCTGGGGCTATTAGAATAGAGACCAAAGGAAGCATTGGGTAATGGAGGCTTGTATGTCATTCTGAAGCTAAGGGGGATAGAGGGTTGTGGTTTGAGGCTTCAAAAAGCAGAAACATTGGCATGGAGATGCCAAAGCAAATGAGAATGTCCCTTCTGGAGCTGGTCCTCCATCTAAACACATTCTAGGCAGTTTAGTTTGAAGGTCCAAGGCTTATTTCTTAAGCCTTTTATTTTCCAATAAGGATATCAATATCGATATCCTAAAAGGCATATCTGGGGTAAACACTCGGCTTCCCTTCACAGCAGAGCCACACCTCTTAGTAAGGTTTAAAAGTCAAACTAAAAGCTCAATCCTAGTTACCTAGTCATTGAGTACCTAAAACTTTATGAAAACAAAACAAAACATAAGAATACTGAAACATTGCTGTTTCAGTCCAAGTGTGTCCACTTTAGACTTCTCAGTAGAAAAAAACTAAAAGATACATTAGAATCTGCTAATAAAAAATGTCTTCATTCCTGAAGAGCACCTTGACACACTCACATCATCCAGAGCTGTTCAGTGAGAACTATGTGTCCTGAGACCCTGACTCACGTCTCACATTAGTGTTTACGCCATCACTACTCACTGCTTAAGCTGTTCCTTTGTTGTGTTTGTACATGTCTCTAATTTTGACTAGTATGTGAGCTTCTTGCCTGCCTGAAGACTCCAGTCACGTCTCTATTGTTGAGGAATTGGGGGAAGGAACCACGCAGAGGTTTGCCAGCTAGGTTTCAATATCACCCATGCACTTTCATGTTTAACTTAATTTAGTTCCAAAAT
>NW_005370142.1:5539-7616 GCF_000412655.1 Myotis brandtii
CCACATAAGGAAAGAAATGGGAAAATCTGAAAATATAATAAGGATTGACACTGTAAGATGACAGGTTCAGCTAATTACAGGTAGATGATGTCAAAGTAAAACTTGAGCCAGACAAATTAAGGAGGCAAGAGAGTCGTTATTCAAGACCATATAATAGGGCAGTTAGACTGACCTCAACACCCCCCCAAAAAAAAAGGCTGCGGAGATTTTAAGAAGAGGAGAAGGAATCATAGGCATCTGTATTTGCTAAATGGATTGACACAAAAGGTAAATAAAACTCATGAAATCATGATGGGAGGGTTTTCATTATTGTTGCATTTAAACCTCACTCAGGATACGTTTTTATTGATGAGAGAGAGAAAGAGAGAGATGTGAGAGAGAAAATAACCAGTTGCCTCCCATAATTTCCTTTACGGAGGACTGAACATGCAAGCTTTAGTTGTTTGGGACAAAGTGCCAACCAACTTCGCCACACTCGTGAGGGTAGGCAGGATTTTTTTTACATTTTGGTTTTAAATGTCCCCATCCAAGTTAAGCTCCTACTCCTCCACAAAGACTGAAACACAGAAAACAGAAGAATTAAATTTTAACAGAATGGACCCAAACCTTCTAGGCAGATATTCTATGAATCATATCACTGGCAAGAAGTTGTGTTTTTTAAAAATATGCTTTTATTGGTTTCAGAGAGAGGAAGGAAGAATGGGAGAGAGATAGAAACATCAATTATGAAAGAGAATCATTGATTGGCTGCTTCCTGCACACCCCTACAAGATTTCAAGCCTGAAACCCAGGCATGTGCCCTGACTGGGAAATGAACCATGATCTCCTGGTTCTTGGCTTGATGCTCAACCACTGAGCCACTCCAGCTGGGCGGCAAGAAGCTTTTAAGGAGGCTTTCGTTAATTTCAAAAGGACAGAGAAAGAATCTGCAATTACATATTGCAGTTACATTTCTAAAGGAAATGCTCTAAAAAATAATCGAAGTAAGCGGCCTATAGTCAGGAGGAAAAGTTAGAGACTCTGAGGGAATAATGAGACATTTGGTTCATAACGCTACTGCTTTCTGCACAGCGGAGGGAAACAGAACTAATTCTTCTCAGCCAAAACACAGTTTGCATCGCCATCAGTTCCTGCAATTCATAAAGAAGTGCAAGTTCCCAGCCATTCATAAATAGATGCAAAATAGTTGAGAGACTGAACAGAGATGGCATCTGATCTCCCAGAAGGCTGTCCTTCTGGAGATTTACAAGGAGACTTTTCTCTCTACAGTCACCTTCCCTTTGTTCAAATGTCATCTCCAAGGAAGAAGAATATCCTGCATCCACCAACATGGCTGGTTTCTGATTAGTGACCTAGTGCAGAGGACTGACATTCACCTTATAGTTTTCTCTGATGTAGGTTTTTCTATGAAACCCTGAGATGGGATATTTAACAGCTCCTTGAGGTTAGGCGGCCTCACCTCACACTTCACCTGCACTCTTTCTACCTTTGGGTGATGCCCTCCTCTCAAACAGATTACAAGTCTTCATCAGGTCAAAATTAGCTCCATAAAAGTGAGGTCATTTATAATTCTGTGGGCATCAATTTGAACTAGGACATTTGCTATGCCTTTGTGCATTTAAACATTTCCAATTCTATTCTATCAACAAAGATGACAGAGTGCTACTGAATTTATGCAAATAAGTCTATTGCTATAAACTTAAGAATACTCCAGAAGGCATTAGTAATTTTTTGGGAGAAGTAGAACAGGGAGACGAAGTCACTATTGCATCTCACATAGGTGTTCTCTTGTCTATTCCCATCGTCACAAGTGTCCAGGCACCTTCCACAGGTCTCCCTGGAAATGGGAAAGAGCTCATGTTCCTGTGCGTTTATCTCTTACTCGTGCCAGTCATCATACAATGACTGCCCCTCCTGTGAAGCACATGGTGTCCCTTCCATTGTGGAGAGGGTGGAAAAGGGACCAAGCAGAGATGGGGTCCAATGTGGAATGTTACCTTATGCCAAAAATAATGACAATGCAGCTCACATTTTTTTAGCATTTATTGATTGAAAGCAAGTCTTCTAAGCAATTTCC
>NW_005370143.1:0-429 GCF_000412655.1 Myotis brandtii
GGCCTGGTGCACAAAATTTGTGCACTGGGGGGGGGTGGTACCTCAGCCAAGCCTGCACCCTCTCACAGTTCAGGACCCCTCAGGGGATGTCTGCCTGCCAGCTTAGGCCCGATCCCCCTGAGGATTGGGCCTAAGCTGGCAGTCAGATATCCTTCTTGCAGTCCAGGGCTCTTGCAATCCAGCACCCCTCGCTCCTACCGCCTGCCTGCAGTGGAGGTGGGAGAGACTCCCACCACCACCACTGCACTCGCCAGCCGTCAGCCCAGCTTCTGGCTGAGCGGTGCTCCCCCTGTGGGAGTGCACATGACCACTACCCTCCCTTCCCTCCTGCATTTAAGCATCTGCCCCCTGGTGGTCAGTGCACATCATAGCAACCAGTCATTCCACCATTCGGTTGATTGGCATATTAGGGTTTTATTATATAGGATG
>NW_005370144.1:0-7266 GCF_000412655.1 Myotis brandtii
GGGGAGGTCAGGCTGGGAAAGGAACAAACGAGATAGAGGCAGAGAGACCTTGCACAGCTGGGTCAGACTTCGCTTGAAACCTCAAATACCCCTGTGCTTTCCAGTTGCTGGACAGCCATAGCTTTCGGTTTTCAAAGCCAGAAGGTGACTTAGAGGCTTTAGGTTCAAGGCCCCTGTTTTTCAGATGCAGCACTGAGGCTCACCAGTCTCCACCCTTGTCCCAGCCCACTGGCTGCGGGCCCCAGGGCTGCGGCCCATGGGAAGGGGGTGCGAATCCAGCTGTGCCCAGAGACCCCAGGCCAGGCCTGTGGCCAGGCCTCTGGGAGACCTTTCTCCTCCCCCGCCCAGTTCATCTGAGGAGGCGGCTGTGTTCTGTATTGCTAACCCCAGGGTAGGCCCAGCAGTGCATGGACTGGAAATAGCTCTCATTAGTAGCCTTCAGGGTCAAGTCCCAACACCTGAGCCTGACATCCCAAACCCAGTCCCCTCCACCTTCTCTCCTTCATCCTCTCTACTCATCCCTTGCAGCAAGAAAGGGAAATTGTGGCCACTGTGCAGCCCCTCAGTCCTGAAGAAAGTTATGGGGCCCACGGGATGTGTCACTTTAAATTCACAACCATGGCCCGGCCAGCGTGGCTCGGTGGGTGAGCGTCAACCTATGAACCAGGAGGTCACAGTTCAATTCCTGGTCAGAGCAGATGCCCAGGTTGTGAGCATGATCCCTAGTAGGGAGCGTGCAGGAGGCAACTGATCAATGATTCTCTCTCATCATTGATGTTTCTATCACTCTCTCCCTCTCCCTTCCTCTCTGAAATCAATTTTAAAAAAACATTAAAAAAAATTCACAGCCATGAACCTCAAGTTGGCCCTGGGTATCTGTTCCAATTAGCTATTTCTAGCAAAGGCTTCAGGCAACAGTAACTTCATTATCTCTCATGGATTCTGTGAGCCCTGGGCCTGGGAAGGGCTGGGCTGGGGTGCTCAAGGTCTTGCAGGGTGGCGGTCAGGTGGTGGCTGAGGCTGGTGCATCTGGTGCCGTCTCTCTCTCTGGGGACTCAGAGCTCTCCCCGTGCTCCCTCTGCCTGGCCTGGCCGGCCTTCCTCCCAGCGTGGCGGCTCAGGCCCAGCAGGAGTGGCCTCCTTGGAGGCAGGCTTTCTCGTGGAGCCTCAGAAGAGTGGTGTCCCATCGGCCACACGTGAGCCCCAGCCTGCCCAGGTGACGGGAGAGGAATCAGACGTGACTTCTGAGTGGGGGAGTGGAAGGTTCCAGAAGTGTGTGTGGGGTGGGAGCTGTTGCCGCCACCTTGGAAACGCTGCCACCTTTCTCTGGTCCACTCGCTCCTCTCCACCTGAGAGGCTCCTGCAGGCCTTCCCCTTTCTCCACGAACCTCCAGGGCCTTCGTCCCTTACCAGGAGCATGTGGCCTTGCTGCCTTTCCCCCGAAATGACGAAGGATCAGGGGAGAACTCCCACGTGCTCTGGCCCACACCTGTGGGCTCTGCACCCCCGACCCCGGTGGATGGAGTACCTGTGCGTCTCCCTAAGGCAGCCCTTCACATGTGCCTTGGATCCATCTGTTCCTCCTGTAAGCCACACCCCTCCTGTAAGCCACACCCTCCTGTAAGCCACACCCTTCCTGTAGGCCACACCCTCCTGTAGGCCACACCTCCTCCTGTAAGCCACACCCCTCCTGTAAGCCACACCCCCTCCTGCACCACCACTATCTCCTCTGGGGACTCCAGGTCTTCTTTCAAAAACAACCCAACACCAAACTGAGCGAAATCCATCCCTGCTTCACCCCATCGGTCAAGTTCTCTGCTCCCAGGTCAGCTCTTCCCTGCAGGACCCGGACACGAGTGCAGGTGGCCCCACACTCTAAGTCAGAACATGGAAATGGTATAAACACGACACCCAGCTGCGAAATCAAATACCTCCTCTCTTTCCATTGAGAAGTAGACCTCCGTGAGGGTTTGGAGTTAGACTTCTCCTACTTCCGGCACCTGGTGGCCTGGGGAGAGCCAGCCCTGGCCCTGGTACCCTTCTTTCCTCACCCCCTCCCACCTTGACCAGCCTGGAGCCCCTGTGTGTGGACACCCAGCCCAGCCCAGCGCTGTCCAGCGTCCCTGAAGAAAGCAGCTGTCCCGTGGCCACAGTGTGGGCGGAGGACCCCTGAGCCCTGGCCTCCTGCTGCTTCCGATCCAGCCGCACCCGGGGAAGAGCTGCCTCGACTTGCCCCTTTAGTTTTGAATCCTCACCTGAGGGTATGTTCATTGATTTTTTGTAAACGATAATTTTATTTATTTATTTATTTTTATTGATTTCAGAGAGGAAGGGAGAGGGAGAGATAGAAACATCAATGATGAGAGAGGACCATTGATTGGCTGCTTCTTGCACGCCCCCCTGCAGGGGATCGAGCCTGCAACCCGGGCATGTGCCCTGACCAGGAATCCAACCGTGACCTCCTGGCTCATAGGTCAATGCTCAACCACTGAGCCACGCTGGCTGGGATTGAGCCTGTAACCCAGGCATGTGCCCTGACCAGGAATCGAACCGTGACCTCCTGGCTCATAGGTCAATGCTCAACCACTGAGCCACGCTGGCTGGGCTGTTCACTGATCTTAGAGAGAGAGGAAGAGAGAGAGAAACATGGATGTGCGAGAGAAACATTGATTGGTTGCCTCCTGTACATGCCCCACCGAGGATCAAACCTATAACGTAGGTATATGCTCTGACTGGGAATTGAACCCACACCCTTTTTGGTGTACGGGATGACACTCCAATCAACTGAGCCACCTGCCTGGGGCTCCACTCCCCCCATTCTCTCCGAAGTCTCCCTCTCCTGTGCAGGTCCCACCCGCACTGCAGGAAGGAGTCTCTCTCCTCCTCCATGCTGCTGAGTGCTGAGCTCCTCCCTGAGGACCCGGCTCCCCTGGGCCTCACCCTCCCTGGCTGCTCAGGCTCCTCTGCGGGTCCCTCCTCATCTCCCCGACTTCCCAATGTGGGGGGAGGGGCAGGGCTCAATCTTTGGCCTTCTTCTCTGCCTACACCCATTCCACCAGATCTCATCCCATTTCGTGGCTTAATTGCGACCCACAGCCAATGATGCTCAAAGGTGTGTCCCCAGCTGGGACCTGTTACCTGGCTGCCGCTCTGCACCTCCCCCTGGATGTATGTCAGCCCTTAACTGTCCCACCTCAGCGCCTGCTCTCCATGCTCCTGACCATCTTGAACCTGCCCTTCCCCAGCGGCCCATTCTCTCAAGTGCTGGAGCCCAAACCCGGAACTGACCTTGATCCTTCTCTTTCCTTTACCCTCCCACATCTGATCCTCTGCAGACACTGCCAGCTCCTTCCCTACTTCTCACCACCTCCAGCTGCCAGCCAGCCTAGCCCCCACCGCTCCGCAGCCGCTCACCGCCCCCACCCTCCAGGCAGGGCTGCGATCCCCCCTCTACACTGCCCAGCACACAGTAGGTGCTCACTCCGTGTTTGCTAACTGGGGTTGCACATTTGGCTTCGTTTTATGTTTTCCATTAGGCCTTAGTTTCTTTTCTTTTAAAATCATGTTTATTTGTTTTTGAGTTCGTCTTTACTTTTTTTTATTGCCTATTTTCTCCTTTTTCTGATTATAAAACTAAAATGCGCTCATTGCAGAAAATGGTGACAATATGTAAGAGTATAAATGAGAGAGAAGATTACTCATAAGTTAGCAACCTAGAGGTAATCATTATTCACATCTGATGTATTCACTTCAACTTTTTCTTCTGGTGCACACTTTTGCTTTTACCAAGTCTTTTACTGTGACCATTTCTTATGTCTGGTCTTCATCCTACCTCACAGCTACATAATATTCCGCGGTGACAGTTTACTGTAATTTATTTAACGAAGCATTCTACACACAAATGATCATGAGACATGCACCGCCTTGCCATCCTACACACACACACACACACACACACACACATGCACGCACACGCACACACTCACATACACACTGACCCCCACCCCCCCAAACACACCAGCACACGCTCCCAGGCTCCCGGCCGCCACAGCAGAGGTGGCTTCCCAGCAGAGGGTGACCAGTGCACTCACTGGTCATGTGGACCCAGCTGGGTGGGGCTCCGGCCTTTTCCTCTGACTGTTCCTCAGACAGACAGATGTCGAGACAGACACAGACAGGACAGGCAGACAGGGCGAGCAGGAAGTAGGCAGAGGGGGGCCAGGAAGGAGGAGGCAATGGCTTTGGGGTGTTGAGAGGGGTCAGGTGATGGGGAAAGTGGGGTGGTTGGGGGCAGGGCCCTGGCGGCCCCCGAAGGGGCAGGCCCCCTGACAAGGGCAGGCGACAGACTGGGGTTTCCTCTGCTCAGCGCTCTCAAGGGCCTGCAGAGGGAGGTGCATGGTCACAGAACCGAGAACCAGAAACTCAGGATCTGGGACCCGAGGGGCTGAGCGGGGCGGCCAGGAGGGACCATCTCGTGCCCCCGTCCGATGATGGTCAGTGCAGGCGCCGGGCCCAGTGGTTCGGGCCTCTTGGGGCTCCTGACTTGAGCGAAGGGGCTTTTCTGCCTCCCCGGGTGGCCTGGCCCAGGCTTCCGTGGTCTCTGTCCCCGGAGCCAGAGTGAGCTCTTGAACTACGAGCGCCGTGGGCATCGGGTGCAGCTGCCTGGAGGGTCGCCAGGACTGGGCAGAGGGGCTTGGGTAGAGCCAGAGTGAGCTCTTGAACTAAGAGCGCCGTAGGCATCGGGTGCAGCTGCCTGTGTTGTAATGTACCCCGTGAATCACAGAAGGACGCCTGGTCCTTGAGCTGCCACAGGAGAGAGGGAGACTGGCATCCCAGACTTGACCTCAGATGTGTCCTACTGGCCCCCACCAGGCCCTGAGCGACGCCTCCGGGACCCTTAGCTGCATAGGGCAGCCTGGGGGAGAGGCGCAGGGGCCAGTGCCCGGGGTCACCTGCATCCTGTGGCAGGGAGGTCTCCGAGGCAGACCCCTGGGGAGCTGCCCTGGCCGGACTCCTTCCCAGAGTGCACTGGCTCTCCCGCGGCTGAGACCAGAGGCTGCAGAAAAGCATGAAGAATGAACTCAGCTCTGGTGGCTCTGGGGAGGGGTAGCAAACACGGGGTCCAGAGTCAGCTCGACCTGGCCACGTGGGATCCTGGGCGAGTCATTTCCCTCCCGGGACCCCCAGGCACCGCCAGGCAGGAGGCTCCGGGGCCTGAGCACCCGGGACTACGGTGTTTCCAGTTCTCGGAGCCTGGGAGCCGGCAGGCCATGGCTGCGGAGGGAGTTGGCCCAGATAAATAAACAGTGGGAACCACCGTAACCTGCATCAGGCCAGGCTCGGCGCAAAGAAGGGCTGGGTTTCTGCCCTTGGCCAGGGAAGAGGCTCTGCAGAGAGGCAGTTACCAGATGGTGACCACAGCGCAGCAGCACTGAGCACAGAGACAAGCCTCCCATTTTGCAGACGGAGAAACTGAGTCCCAGAGAGGGAAAGCAGCTTGTCTAGGCCTCTTTCCTCCCCACCCATCCACCCTGTCCCCTGGCCACTTTCCAGAGCTGGGGGGCAGGCTGGGGAGCCCTACATTGGAGAACTGAAAGCTGACTGACTGCTCCCAGGCCCCCCAGTTCTCTCCTTCCGGGTTGGGGTTTGTCTGCTCCTGTGATAGCTTGGGTGAGTGGGACTGGTAAGAGAGTGTCCCCTGTCCCCCCAAATCCAAGGAGCACCCCAAGTGGGACACTGCTCGGCCGCCAGGACAGAATGGCACTGGGCCAATGCCCTAAGCAGCGACAGCGAGAGGCAGCTGGCGGGGCTGCCGCCAAGAATGCCAAGAATGCGGAGCCAAGAATGCAGAGCGGCTGTGTCCTTCCCGCTCCTCTTCCTCCCCCAGCGGGAGAACAGGATATTCCCTGTGCAGGGAAGCCCGAGCCCTGCCCCCTTATGGGAAAGCCGCGGGCATGTGGGCTCTGCTGCTGCCCTGGGATGGGCACTCAATGCAGGGGAGCCCGGGGGGCTGGCACTGCTGGGGACAGCAGGTCTGTGTGGGTTCCGCACGTGTTGAGGACCTACTATGTGCTAAGTAGTTATTCACGCAATCTCACAAGCATGGGGGACTGTTTTACAGGTCAGACAGTTGAGGCTCAGAGGGGCCAAGGAACTTGCCCGAGGGCACCAGCTGGCAAGTGGCAAAGCCAGGCCTGATCCAGGCCAGTCCGACTCCGATGCTCTTAGCCATTAGGCCGGGCGTCCTCAACGCCACTGTGCTGCTGGGGGCCGTCCCCGGCCCCCCATAAACCCTACAGAGAATGGGCACCTGGTCTTCCTGGCAGTTGGCAAAGGGTCAACGCGGGAGGTCTGTCTCTGAGCTGCGGGGACTGCGGGGGCTGCGGGGGCTGGAAGCGCAGCCCGGGGGGGCCCCCTCCCAGTTCCCTCAGGGTCCCAGCACCCAGCAAGCCCAGAGCTTGGCCCGAGCTCCTCCGGGCCCTCTGTGACGGGTCCCTGGGAGAGGATGGAGGGCTGTGGAAGGCTGAAGGGAGATGCAGGGGCGGGAGAGAGCCTGCACCCAGACTCTAGTCCTGTGATTCTAGGGGTCCCTCTGTGCCCCCAGCTGTGCACCCATCTCCTCTCTCCTGATCCCGGCCTTTTGCTGGGCTGCGCCTCTGGCCATCACCCCTTGACTGAACCGGCCCTGCTGGCAGGTGGGCGACAGATAGGACTACAGAACCTTGGGCTGTGCTGCGGGGGATGCCCAGACCCAGGCCCGCCCCAGACCAGGCCTCGAGTCACTGGAGAACAAGGCGCCATCTGCACGGGGTATTAACCCATTAGAAACAGGGGGGACCCCCCAAAAAGAAAGAAACAGGGGGACCCAGGCTCATGGGCGCCAGGCCACCTGCTCACAGTCACAGAGCTGTGATTTAAATCTTGGTCTTGTCTCTGGCTCCCACCAGCCCTCAAGGGGGTCTGGCCTGGTCTTCCCACCCGGTCCCCTTGCCCCTGGCTCCCGGCTGGTTCGGTTCCAGCGTGCTGTCCTGCACTGGCTCCGGGTCCCCTGGGGAGACCCGGGTCAGGTAAACAGGATCCCAGCGCACTCCCTGACCTTGTTTACCTCCCGAAAGAATGTCAGGGCATTCTTCCCCTTCCCAGCCTGTGAGTCACCCCGCAGCAATGCCAGGCTCCCGCCACTGCCTGCCCGGCCCCCGGTCAACCCCTCTGGACCCCGGCCCCTAGCCTCCTCACCCGGTGATGTCAACCGTGTCCCCCTCCCCCC
>NW_005370144.1:9071-10245 GCF_000412655.1 Myotis brandtii
CCATTGAAGTCCTTGGGAACGTGCTGACGATGGATAGCACCGAGGGACGGTGGCAGAGCGAGGCCATCGCTGCAGCCGGGGTTGATCCAGCACCTGCTGTTGGCCTGCAGCTCCCACCGATGGTCAGTGAGAGAACCAGGCACTCCACCAGGCACAGGCCAAGGCTGGGCCGTGGGAGGCTGGATGCTTAGGAGACAAGGTTGACTGCCGTGAAGCGGGCCAGGAAAAGCTGATGGGAGTTTGTGGAGCAGCTATGAAAGGGGTAGCTGTGCTGCTCGGGGGACAGCGTGTGCACAGGTGTGTTGGTGAGAAAGCCAACGTCTCCTGGGCATGGGAAACGGGCCCACGTGACTGCAGTGGAATTTGGTGTCACAACATTAAGTGGAGACCTGATGGGAAAGAACTCGTTGAGAGCCAGACCGTGGAAGGCCTTGAGTGCCACATCCAGGAGTCCAATCCTGATGCTCAAGGCCCCAGAGGGCCAGTTTGGTATCTGATATTTCTGGACAAATTAGGAATTGGGGGGCGGGAGGAGGGAGAACACACCAGGGAAAAGCACAGGAATGGAGGTCAGGCAATCTGGGATTTGCCGACTTGGTTTCTTTTATTTGAACTCAGTAATAATGACACATAGTAGGTGCTCAGTCAGTATTTATTGACAGAATGAATGATAATTACCTTATACTGAGATATATATTCGTACACATTGTCATTAATTCCCACCTCAACCCTGTGAAGTAGGCCTTATTCTTCCCCGCTTCTACAAATGAGAAAATGGAGGCTCAGAGAGGTTGAGGAAGTTGCCCCAGGCTGCACAGCCTGGGATCCTGGAGCCAGATTCCAGCCCAGCTGGCTCCACCTGCCATCTCAGGCATGCCACACTGCAGTGTTTACCCTGCGCCGGCCCCAGGCCAGGCCTGGGGGACACCCAGCTACGCCTCCGAGGAGCCTCCTGAGTTAGTGGCCTCAGTTTTCCCAGCCGTGGACTGAGATGGTGGAGGAAGCCCCAGGCCCCTCCGAGCTCTCCCACCACTGGCCTCAGGAGCTGCAGCGGTGGGAGCACAGTGGAGACCATGGAGCGCAGAGCGGCTCCCAGGCCCAGCTGGGGGAGGGAGGGCCGAGACTAAGGGGAAGCCTGAGAAGAGATCGGATAACGGGGTGGGGGTGGGATTGG
>NW_005370144.1:10438-16391 GCF_000412655.1 Myotis brandtii
GGAGGCGGGGGCTGCACCTGAGGGCTCAGGTGCCCGGAAAGGACGTGCCTGCCCACACCGTCCTCCTGCCTCCTCATCCGGTGCCCCGCACGCACCTGCCCGGGTGGGGAAGGACACGGATCCCTTCCAATCCGGGTGGAAATCCTCGTGGGGGTGTGGAGATGGGCTGCAGGAAAGGGACATGGCGCGTGGGCGGCCGTGTCTGCAGCAGGTGAGGGACAGGGAGGGGCCGCTGGGGGCCATAGAGCGGCAGGTCTCCTAGGACGGGAGGGGACAAAGGGTCGTCATCAGTAGCTGAGGAAGGGCCCTGGCCTTGCAGCCATGGAGCCGAGCCCTCCTCTCGCTTCTGCTCCACACGGGGTGGGGGAGGAGGGGTGGGGACTTTGTGGAGTTGTTCTCTCTGGGCCTCAGGGTCCTTGCCTGTGAAGTGAGGGGCTCTGACTGTAGGCAGAGGCAGCAGGCCGGTCTGTGCCTATGAGTGTGGGTTGGCAACTGGACTGTCAGGACGCAACCCTGGCCCCGCAGCCACACCAGACAGACCGTGGGGAGGCATGTTAATAGCACACGGTGCAGCCTGGCCAGCATGGCTCAGTGGCTGAGCATCGACCTATGAACCAGGAGGTCACGGTTCGATTCCCGGTCAGGGCACATACCTGGGTTGCGGGCTCAATCCCCAGTGGGGGGTGTGCAGGAGGCAGCCAATCAGTGATTCTCTCTCATCATTGATGTTTCTATCCCTCCCTCTCCTTTCCTCTGAAATCAACAAAAATATATTTAGAAAAACAACACACAGTGCGGTATGGTCGACAGAGCTGGGTTGCGGGCTCCATCCCCAGTGGGGGGTGTGCAGGAGGCAGCCAATCAGTGATTCTCTCTCATCATTGATGTTTCTATCCCTCCCTCTCCTTTCCTCTGAAATCAACAAAAATATATTTAGAAAAACAACACACAGTGCGGTATGGTCGACAGAGTGGAATGTTCTGGCTCCTGCACTCACTGGCTGTGCAGCTTGGGCAGGATGCTCAGCGTCTCTGTGCCTGTTTTCCTGTAAGAAGAGGATTGTCACAGCACCCACCCGCTGGGCTGCCGGCCGCGGAGTCAATGCACCTACGCTGGGCAGGTTGTGGGTGCCCACAGAGCCACCCTAGGGTGCTCTCCCTGGGGGTCCCCGAAGCAGCTTCACTGCCAGCCCTGTGTCCGCCTGGCCCTCGGGACAGAGATGGGAGCAGGTGGAGGAGCAGGAGGCGAAGTGGGAAACTGGCTGACCCAGGGGTTGGAACGGTCGTCCTCGCCTCGGTCTCCCGGCCCTGACCACGGTCATCCTGGGGTTGGGCCCCCGGGTCCGGCTGGCTTTGTCCGCCTCTCTCCCTGGACTGAGCGGGCGGGGCCTGCAGAGGAGCTGGCAGGGAGGCGCATGGCCCCAGGGAGAGTGCGTGGCCTGTTTCTCAGGCGGCACTTGACCCTCGGGCTTCAGCGAGCTCCTCTGTAAAAGCAGAGCAAGAGGACCTGAGCACATCACGCAAGGGGGGCCTGCAGGGCCTGCGCCCAGGAGGTGCCCCTAGTGCTCCTGACCTGGGCCTTCCCTTCCCGAGTCCAGCTCCCCCTCTTCCACCAGCTGCGCCCTCTACTGGTTGTCCCCCAGCAGCTCAGACACATGCTCAGTGTCTGCCCTAAAGGCCCTAAAGGCCCTAAACCAAACGAGCCGTGACCCCCAGCTCCCACCTATCCTTCTCCCCTCTTCCCTTTGTCCACACGTCCTCTCCCCATCTTCCCAACGCCACTGCGGTTGCTCCGTAGCTGTCACATCTCTCCCCAGCCTTCAGCACCTTCCGCGCCTCCCTCCCGCGGGGCCCCAAGATGCCTCCTCTTCATTCTCCTCTGACCTCTGGTGGCTCCCTCTCAGTCTGGTTGGCTTCCCCTGCCAGCCTGGACCCTCTGGCCTTGTTCCTGGGGCCTCTGCCTTCACCCCCTTCCCTCCTCCCAGTCCCAGGCTCCGCATCCACATCTAATCCCTCTCCGGCAGGATCCTGTGGGCCAGAGCCCACCTCCTCGCTGTGTAACTTTGAGCCAGATACTTAACCTCTCTGTGCATCAGTTTCCTCCTCTGTAAAACGGGGCCAGTGGTGGTTCCTGCATCCTACGGTGGTGGAGGGATTAACTGAGTAAAAAAGCACTCAGAACATGCCTGCACACAGCACGACCCAGTACCCAAGTCACACAGCCAGTACGCGGCCGAGTGGGCGCTTGAACCCAAGTCCCGTACTCCGCCATTTTTCCCTTTTGCTTGTTTGACACGCCTGTCACCCAACACACTCTCCCCTGAAAGGTTTTGCAGTGTAAAGCCGGCATCCCATCTCCTGTGGTGGGAGCTCGGGCACAAACAAGCAGATGGAACACGACCCCCTGAGGCCAAGAGGGACCCTGTTGTGCGGCTGCTGAGCATCCTGCAGGAGGCTGTGGCCTCCTTGGGACTCCATCTCAGGAGGGAAGTTGGGGACAGCGCCCAGGGCAGCCAGACACCTGGGAGTCTGGCGCCACCTGGTGGTCAGAGCGAGTCCCACTGTCCTCCGGGACTCACCCTGGGAACTCCGGCCCAGCATCCTGCAGCCAGCCCTCTGCAATGGTTTTTCCCAACACTTTTATCAGCCCCACCTTGAGCCCTCGTCCCCCGTGCCCTGCCAAAGGCCGGCCTTTCACTGAGTATTTGTTTATTCACTCAACAAGCACTACCCCCCTTTTGTGTGCCTGGCCCCCAGTAGAGCCCCAGGATGGTGAGGTGAGATGAATAAAACATGTTCTCTGTCCTGGGGCGCTCCCAGTCTGATGGAGAGACACACACGGACTGACAGCTGAACCAGGACTGTGACTGAGAGAAGCCCAGAGGCTCTGCTGGGGGCAGGCAGAAGGGTAGTCCAGGGGGCTTCATGGAGGAGGAGGCATTTGGAGGAGGGGTGCGGAGGACTGCCAGGAGGAGAACAGACAGCATGAGCCACTGAAGGGTGGCCGGTGTGTGTGTTTTCCGATACCACCAAGCAAAAGTCACCTCCTCAACACAGACTCAGAGGTAGTCAAAGTGTTCGTCATGAATATCAAGACACCTTTACCTCTCTTATCACTTAGGCACTTCCAAGGGTTTTAGGAGCTCTGTGCTACAAATGGGGAAGAAGACCAAATATATATATATAATTTTTTATGATAATCACAATAATTAGTATGGAGCAATGCTGTCACTCTGGCTGCCAAAGCTGGAGGTGGCAGGGGCTGAAGAGAGAGGTGCTGGTGGCTTGATCTGGGAGAAGGGGTGGTGGTGTGGTGTTGACTCCAGGGGTTGGGAGAAGGAGATGGAATTGAGAGGTGGGTGGGAGGTGAGCCAGAGAAGGGTCTGGGACACCATTCAGGGTCTGAGAATCTGCATGTTTATATTTAAACATCAAACTTTAAAAGAATATATTTAATTTTATTATTGATTTTAAACATCAAATGTTCACTCGCCATTTGTATGGTGAGAAAATATTTGCAAAACATCCTATCTAATAAAGATGTGATATGCAAATTGACCGTCACACCATCACAAATCAATTAACTGAACAATACAAAACATGATTATCTCAATACATTCAGGAAAAGCATTTGACAAAATTCAACACCTATTATAATAAAAACCCTCAGAAAACTAGGAATAGAATGAATCTTTCTTAATCTAATAAAGGGTGCCTACAAAAAAAATCTGTAGGTATAGCTGATATCAAAACTATTGGTAAAAAATATGACTGCTTTCTCCCTAACATCAGGAAAAGGCAGAGATGTCTGCTTTCAATACTTACGGTCCTCGTTGTACTGGAGGGCTTAGCCAGTGCAATAAGGCAAGAAAAAGAAGGGCATATAGATTAGAAATAAAGCAAAACTATCTTCACAGACATGAAATCTGGGTGGAATTTACAAAAAAGCTCATAGAACTAATAAATGAGTTTAGTGATATTGTAAGATATAAGGTCAACATTAAAAAATCACATTTGGGCCCTGGTTGGTTTGGCTCAATGGATAGAACATCAGCCTGCAGACTGAGGGGTCCCAGGTTCGATTCCAATCAAGGGCACATGCCCAGATTGCGGGCCCGATCCCCAGTAGGGGGCGTGCAGGAGATAGCCTATCAATGGTTCTCTCTCATCATTGATGTTTCTATCTCTCGCTCTCCCTCTCCTTCCTCTCTGAAATCAATAAAAATATATTTTAAAAAATCACATTTGGGCCCAGCTGGTGTGGTTCAGTGGTTGAGTGTCAACCTATGAACCAGGAGGTCATGGTTTGATCCCCAGTGTGGAGCGTGCAGGAGGTGGCCAGTCAATGATTCTCTCATCATTGATGTTTCTCTCACTTTCTCCCTCTCCCTTCCTCTCTGAAATAAATTTTTAAATAATCAAATTTGCCTTGACTGGTTTGGCTCAGTGGATAGAGACCCTGACAAAACATATACCTATATAGAAAAAAAAATGAACCTCACATCATATACAAAAATTAACTCATAATAAATCATACACCTAAATGTAAGAGCATTTGTCTTTTGAAAGATACAATTAAGGAAGTAAGCCCTACAGGTTTGGCTCAGTGGATAGAGCATTGGCCTATGGACTGAAGGATTCTGGGTTCGATTCCAGTCAAGGGCACATGCCTGGGTTGCGGGCTTGATCCCCAGTAGGAGGTATGCAGGAAGCAGCCGATCAATGATTCTCTCTCCTCATTAATGATTGTATCTCTCTCTTCCTCTTTCTTCCTCTCTGAAATCAATAAAAATATATAAAAAAGAATTCCTTAAAAAAAAAAAGACAGAAAATAGAAGACAAGCCACAGTATGGGAGAAAATATTTGCAAAACATCCTATCTAATAAAGATGTGATATGCAAATTGACCGTCACACCATCACAAAGATGGCGGCGCCCAGTCCCCTCAGCCCTGCCAGAGTCCCCTAGTCCTTTCAGCCCAACTTGGGGGCGGCAGGTGCACAGTGCGGTAGGACCCACCCACTGCCCCCAGCCACCCAGGGTGGGCCTGAGGCGCAGGCAAGCCCTTGATGTCGGCTGCCCAGCTGCCCAGGGCCACCTGAGGCTCAGGTAACCAGGGCCAGCCAAGGCTTGTGCTGGTGGAAGCAGAGGTGTGATGGGGGCCTTGCCTTCCCCTGATGGCCGGGTCATCTCCTGCCCCTGAGGGCTCCCGGACTGTGAGAGGGGACAGGTGGGCTGAGAGGCCCCCCCCCCCTCCAGTGCATGAATTTTCCTGCACCGGGCCTCTAGTATATGTGATAAAGGACTTGGAACATATAAAGCATTCTTATAACTCGAGAATAAGAAGACATACAACCTGAGTTTTAAAATGGACAAAAGATTTGAAAACACAGTTTATCAAAGAGGATATGTGAGTGGCAAATAAACACATGAAAAGATGCTCGCCATCACTAGTCATTGGAGAAATGCGAATTCTCTACATTATATCAGTACGCATGCTATAAATAGTTAAAATAAAAAAAGACTGCTGGTATCAAGAGTTGGCAAGGCTATGGAGCACCTGAAACTCTCAAATAGTGTTGATGGGGATGTAAAAGAGTCCGGCCATTGTAGAAAACAGTTTGACAGTTTATTTATTACTATTAATGTTGACATACGATATTATATTAGTTTCAGGTGTACAAATTGTGACTCAACATTTATATCTTATGAAGTGATCACTACAATTCTAGTAGCCTTCATCACAGTACAAAGCTATTACAACTGTCTCATGTACAGCTTAGGGAATATAGTTAATAACTAGCGGCCCGGTGCACAAAATTTGTGGATGGGGGTGTGTCCCTCAGCATGGCCTGCACCCTCTCCAATCTGGGACCCCTCGGGGGATGTCCGACTGCTGGTTTAGGGCTGATACTTGTGGGATTGGGCCTAAACCAGCAGTCAGACATCCCTCT
>NW_005370144.1:16430-23644 GCF_000412655.1 Myotis brandtii
TGGCCTGATTGCCCCCAACTGACCACCCCCCCTCGCCAGCCTGATCACACCCAACTGCACTCCCCTCCTGGCCTGATCACCCCTAACCACCTCTGCCTTGGCCCTGCCACCATGGCTTTGTCCAGAAGGTCTCCCGGCCTAATTAGCATATTACCCTTTTATTAGTATAGATATTGCAATGCTTCTTACGAATGTCTTGTTGGATGAGAAAAGTAACTTCCTATTTGTTGAAGGCACTGCATTGTATTTTTGGTCACATAGAGCATTTTTAACTGGCCCCAAGGTTAGGATTTTAGATTCAAAGTAATTTTCCCTTAGAATTTGCAGGACTTCCTTTGCTGCCCCTGGCCTCTCTGTTATTGGTGATGCCAGACTAATTCCTGTTCCTCTCTTTGTGATTATTTTTTAACAGAAAGCTTTTAAATTCATGTTCTTTTTCTTCTTGATATTCAGACATTTCTTAGTGTGTCTAGGTGTTGGTCTTAAAAAAATCCATCCTGCTTATCACTTGAAAAGCTTTCCAGTTTGGTGTCTGCGACCCTGTTCAGTTCTGGGACATTCTTTTCCACCATCTCCTCCCCTTTGTTCTTCCACCTTCTCTTCCTGAAACTCCTGTTAGCAGATGCTGGGCCAGGATCAATCTTTCGAGTTTTGTCTTTGCTTTCATATTCTCCGTCTTTGTGTTCTATGCTCTAGGGTCCACTAACTTATCTATTAATTTTTTAATTTTCAACAATGTTTCTAATGTTCAAGAACTCATATTTTCTGATTGCTTCTTTCTCATAGCATTTCGTTCTTGCTTTCTGCATGTGATGTCTCCTAAAACAGCTCTGAGGCACTTTTACCACAAAGTTATCTTTTATATCCTGAATTATTTTTATTTTCTTTTGAGTCAGTTTTTTTTTCTTCCCATTACTCTTAGTATTTCTCTTCCAGCTACAGTTCTCCCCCAACTCTCAGTATTTTTAGGATAAAGATAAAAACTCTTAATACAGCTGAACATGCTCTGTATAGTATGGCTCCTAAATTTTTTAAAAAATCCTCTTCAGAGGATATGTTTTTTTATTGATTTTAGAGAGAGTGGAAGGGGGTGGGGGAGAGAGAGAGAGAGCGAGAGAGAGAGAAAGAGAGAGAGAGAGAAATGTCGATGTGAGAGAGAAATACAGATTGGTTGTCAGGGACCAAACCCACAACCTGGGCATGTGCTCTGACTGGGAATCGAACCGTGACCTCCTGATTCATAGGTTGACACTCAACCGCTGAGCCACACTGGCTGGGCTGCACTCCTGCATTTTTGTTCCAGTAGGTTGTCTGTCCTTATTGATCCCAGGGATTCTGTCCATGGTCTCCCTGGTCAATTTCTGTGTGTTTAAAATATCTTCTTTATCTTTTACCCCTTTGGAGTCTTTCGATAAAACAAGTTCATAATTTTAATGTAGTCAAAGGTATCAGTGTTTCCATGCTCTTTGCATCTTGTGTAAGAATGATTCCCTAGCCTGGCCAGCATGGCTCAGGTCAGGCAAATGCCCGGTTGCAGGCTGGATCCCCAGGGTGGGGCATGCAGGAGGCAGCCAATCAATGATTCTCTCTCATCAAGATGCTTCTCTCTCTCTCTCCCTCTCTCTTCCTCTCTGAAATCAATAAAAATATATATTTTAGAAAAAGAAATTATTCCCTAGCTCATGTTAATAAAGATATTTTAAAATATCATCTAAAAGTTTCAGTTTTGCCTTCCACATTGAAGCTTTGTAGTAATACGGATTTAATTTGGGGGATGTAGGAGGTCAAATTTCATCCCCCCCATATGGCTAACTAGTAACTCCAGCACCATTTGTTGAAAAGCTCATACCCATTGACCAGCAGAGTTTCTCTCTCTCTGTCTCTTTTAAGGGCTTTCATTTTGTTCCATTTCCTATTCCCAACTCTCAGTATTTTTAGGATAAAGATAAAAACTCTTAATACAGCTGAACATGCTCTGTATAGTATGGCTCCTAAATTTTTTAAAAAATCCTCTTCAGAGGATATGTTTTTTTATTGATTTTAGAGAGAGTGGAAGGGGGTGGGGGAGAGAGAGAGTTGCCTCTTCTTGTGTCAGTAGTGCACTGCCTTATTTGCTCTTGCTTATAATGTCTTGGTATCTGCTAGAGACGATGCCATCACCACCATCTCTCCTCCTTCCTCCTCCTCCTCCTCCTCTCCAACTCTCAGTATTTTTAGGATAAAGATAAAAACCCTTAATACAGCTGAACATGCTCTGTATAGTCTGGCTCCTAAATTTTTTTAAAAAATCCTCTTCAGAGGATATGTTTTTTTTAATTGATTTTAGAGCGAGTGGAAGGGGGTGGGGAGAGAGAGAGAGAGAGAGAGAGAGAGAGAGACGTCGATGTGAGAAGAGAGAAATGATTGGCTTTCGGGGACCAAACCCACAACCTCTGCCTGTGCCCTGACCAGGAATCGAACCGTGAACTCCTGGTTCATAGGTTGATGCTCAACCGCTGAGCCACGCTGGCTGGGCTGCACTCCTGCATTTTTGTTCCAGTAGGTTGTCTGTCCTTCTTATTGATCCCAGGGATTCTGTCCATGGTCTCCCTGGTCAATTTCTGCGTGTTTAAAATATCTTCTTTATCTTTTACCCCTTTGTAGTCTTTCGATAAAACAAGTTTATAATTTTAATGTGGTCAAAGGTATCAGTGTTTCCATGCTCTTTGCTTCTTGTGTAAGAATGATTCCCTAGCCGGGCCAGCATGGCTCAGGTCAGGCAAATGCCCGGTTGCAGGCTGGATCCCCAGTGTGGGGCATGCAGGAGGCAGCCGATCAATGATTCTCTCTCATCAACCTCCTCCTCCTCCTCCTCCTCCAGGAATTCCTTGGCTAGTCTCAGCCCACGCACGTCCATATAAATGCATTCAGCTTATCCCATTCCCCCCAAAATACCTGGTGAGTTGCATTAGGATAGTCTTAACTTTATAGACCAATTTGGAGAAAACCGGCATGGTTCCAACACTGAGTCTTTCAATCCACAAATTTGGCCGAACCCTCCGTTTTTAGATCTTCTTTAATGTCTCATAATAAAATTTTATGGTTTTATTCCATAAAGACCTGGTATATTTTCATTATACTCCTAGGTACTTTATATATATTTTTTATTACATTATAAGTGATATATTTTCTTCATTACAGATTTCTTTTTGTTTATTGCTGGCATAGAGAAATACAAAACAACATATTTTTGTATATTGATTTTTTAAATTGACTAATTAATAACTTGGATTTTTTGGATTTTCTATATAAATCTGAAAATAATGACAGTTTTGCTTATTTCTAATCTTTCCACCTTTGTTTTATTTTGTTATCTTACTGTCTAGGACAGCACTATCCATATATGCAGGCCACGTGTATAATTTGAAAATTTCTAATAGCTACGTTAAAAAATTACATAGGCAGGTGAAATTAACTTTTATGATATATGTCATGAAACCCTATGTATCAAAAATAACATTGTTTTAATATGCAATCAATATAAAATTATTAATGAGATTTTTAGTAGTTTTTTTTTTCATACTAAGTTTTTAAAATCCAATGTGTATTTAATTTTGCTCTTACATCTCATTTCGGACTAGTCACATTTCAAGTTCTCAGTAGTCACAGGTGGCTAGTGGCTACCGTACTGGGCAACACAGGTCTGGGATAGCCAGTGCAATGTTTATTGGAAATGGAGTTTGCAACCATCCCTGCCTTGTACCGATCCAAAGGGGAGTGCTCTTAACATTCATTAGGAGAGTTGCTGTAGGCTTCTCGTAGACACCTTTACTAGGATGAAGACATTCCTTGTATTCCTAGTTTGCTACAAGCTTTAAAACACAAACAGATGTTGAACTTTTCCTGCATCTTTTGAGATGACCATATATCTCTCTCCTTTAACGTTTAATGTGTTGAGTTGACTGATTTTCAAATGTCAAGTCAACCTTGCATTTCTGGACGAGACCGATTTTGCCACAATGTATTATATACTGCCAGATTTGGTTTGCTAATGTTTTGTTTAAGAGTTTTATATCTATGTTTATGAGTGACATTGGCCTATAATTGTTTTTGTACTGTACTTGCCATAAAGAGAATTGGGGAGTATTCCTCCTTTTTCTATTATGTAGAAAAGTTGGGGTAAGACTGGAATTATTATTTTTTCTTTAGATAACTTACAGGTGAAGCCCCCTGGACCTGAGTTTTCTTTGTGGAAACTGATGATTGATTTGATTCCTTTAATGGTTACAGGAAGGTTTGATATTCAGCTCACACCACAGAACTTCAGGTTGCTAAAGTACCCCAAGAGTTTCATACCAGTGGGTACAGAGCCACCACTCCCCACCCTTCACCCCCACAGTTTGCTACAAGCTTTAAAACACAAACAGACGTGGGTACAGAGCCACCACTCCCCACCCTTCACCCCCAGACCTCCCATTGAGGAGATTGAAGAGTTAATGCCGGGCATAGCCAGGGGCCTCTTGGGCTCTGCTGGGTACCATGAGAGGAACAATATGCATTCAGGTTTTCTTTTGTCAGTTTTGGTAAGTTATACTTTTTTACGAATTTGCCCATTTCATTAAAACATTTAAGCTATTGTAATACATAGTTATTCATAATATCATTTATATTTCCTTTTTTTTCAATGTCTGCAGCCTCTCTAGCTTTTCATTCTTGATATTAGTTAGTGGTGCCTCCCCTTTTTTCTTGATCCATCTCAGCAGAGGTTGTCAAAACTATTAGGTTTTTCCTAGAAATATTTTTTTGGTTTTGCTGATCGTATTTCATTCCTTCCTGCACTTACCGTTATTTTTATTTCTTTTTGTTTTCTAGTTTCTTGAGATGGGTGCTTACTTATTACTTTCAGCCTTTTATTTTTTCTAAGTTTATTGCAAGCCACAAACTTCCCTTTAAGTCTTGCTTTAGCTGTATGCCACATTATTTTAATATGTAATATTTTCACTCCCATTCAGTTACAAATATTTTATAATTTCCATTATGATTTTTTAATCCATCAGTTATTTTAAATGTACTTCTTAATTCCCAAACATATGTGGCTTTTGAAGTTAGCTCTGGCTTATTTGTGTTGTGGTAAATATATATATACACTATCTGATTTCAGACTTGAAATTTCTTGAGATTCACTCGTTTTGTAAATATTCCACACATCTTGTGAAGGGGAGTATTCTGCAGCTGAAGCCAGGATGTTCTAGAAAAGTCCATTAGACAAGTTTCTTAATCATATCCTTTGAATATATATCTGCTCATTCTACCAATTACAGAGCAATGTGTTTTAAAATCTCCCGCTATAACTGTGGATTTGTCTATTTTTCTGTGTAGTTCTCTTCTTTGTGTTTCTTATATTCTAAGACTATTTGCATGCAGATTTGAAATCGTTCTTTCTTTCTTGTGAATTGGACCATTTTCATTCTGAAGTGACCGTCTTTATTTCTGTGATGGTTTTTTCTGACATTAACAAACTGCATTAGCCTTCTGTTCTCAGTCCTTGCAAGCCCTTTTCCCATCCGTTTACGGTCACTCTTTCAGTACCCTCATGTTTCGGAAGTGGCTTCTGTGAGTGTCTCTTGCAAATTGCACACAGTTAGTTGGATTTTATCCAGGTGAGAATCTTAGTATTTTAACTACAACATTGAGTTCAGTTGGATTTGTTGAATTATAGTATATCTGTCATCTATCTATCCCATCGATTTTATATTTATTTTTCTCTCCATCCTTGCTTACTTTAGGACTGATTGGGTTTTCTCATTCAATTTTTGCCCTCTCATAATTCGGATAAATATTATATACCACACTTTCATTCTTTTAATGTTTACCCTGTAATGACAGTTGCATTATTAACTCATCAAAGTTTAAGTGTATTTGTTGTCTAGCTTCCCTTTCTCTCTCTTGAATAAGGAGCTCAGAACACTAACTCCAGTCACCCTAGTTCTACACCATTGTTGTTGTGTAGTTGAGCTCTATTTCGATCCAGAAGACCAGGTTATTGTTTTGTATTTTCAATGCTCTCCATTCCCTGTTGCATTAGACCTCGGTCTGTGATGGGCTTCCTCCCGCCTGAAGTACCTCCGTGGAATGTCCTTTAAGGAGAATCTGCTAATGATAAAAATCTTAGTTTTTGTAAATGTTATTTCCCTTCGTTCTGGCGAGATATTTTCACTGGATATCTAGTTTTTGGAAGAAATTTTCACTGGGTATAAACTTCCAAGATGATGTTATCTTCCAATTCCTCTGCCTTCTGGCTTCCATTGCTTCTGATAAAAAGTCAAATATAAAGTTGTCCCTTGTTTTTTTCCCTGTGCCCCAGGCAGCAGCGTTTGGGCTGGGTTCCGAGAGGAATGGAGAGTTGGGGAAGTTTTTAAGCGCTGGGCCGACCCAGCCCGATGCGCCTTTAGGAAGCGCCCTCCGGCTTTGTGCGGACGCCTGTCGGAGGGACGCAGCTCGGAGAGGGTCGCTGCTGCGGTGCTGAGACGGACGAGGCAGAGGGTGTGGAGGGAGGAGGCCCAGAGGCGGGACTGGGGAGGACTGCCCTGGGCGCTGGGAGCCACAGGGGCACGAGGATGGATGGCGGGGCCAAGAGGAAACAGAAGGATGGTTTGGATGGGTGGCTATAACGAATTTGTCCCGGACCTCAAGATCCATTCATTCCACCAAGAGCTGAACACCTAGTGTGTGCCCAGCGCCGTGGGGCCGCGTGGCAGCCAACTCCGTTCCGTGCGCACTTTCATCCGCCGCGGCCGCACCTGCCGCGAATTATTGTTTCGCCCGGGGCCTTCGAGATGGCACCTGGCACCCGGGTCTGACCTGGACGCGTCTGCACTACCGCCTACGGACCGACGGACGGACGGATGGAACGATGGACGTGGAGGGGCCTGCTCTGCGCCGGCCGAACGGTGCGTCTCCGCAGCTTGGATCTAGGGAGACCGCGGTGCCGCGACAGGTGGGGAAACTGGGCCGTGCCGCCCTCCGGCAGCGCGGGGTCCGCGGCCCCCTGATCCTTAGTGGGAGAACCTCTGCCCGGTTCCTCATCTGCCCAACCCGGGCCGTGCCGCTTCCGGCCCATCAGAGTCCCCGGGAGGATTTTAGGAAACGCATCTCGGTGTTAAGACCTCGCCCGGCTGGGAGCCGAGAGGAGCGCGCGCCGAGTAAGTTCCGCGGGCTGGCGGCTGGGGGGCTGC
>NW_005370144.1:24122-24537 GCF_000412655.1 Myotis brandtii
CGGCTGGGCCTGTCCCCCCAGCCGGTGCCTCAGTTTCCCCCGGCACCTGGGAGGGCGAGTGGAATAAAAGTTGTCGCCCCGGGATGCTGGGGGCCGTTGAGCCGCCGAACTGCAGACTAGGCTCGGACGTAGGGGTCCTGGACGCCATCCTCCCCCCTCCTCCGCTTCTAAACGTGAACGTGGGGAGACTGAGGCCCAAGTTGAGGAACCGGCTTCCCTAGTGCGTTCGCGTGGGAACTGGGTCTCGAACACAGGACTCTGGACTCTTGGTACCAAGACCTTTGAAGTTGGAGGCGGGGCTCCGGGACCGCTCAGCCTCCGAAGTCGACCTGCTGGACTTGGACCTCCTCCGCTCCTCTCCGCTCCCACCTCCATCTCCTCCTCCTCCCGGCGCACGCCCCTCCGGCTTCCCCAC
>NW_005370144.1:24739-26094 GCF_000412655.1 Myotis brandtii
GGGCGGGTTCAGAGGCCACCGCCCCCCTTTGACGGAGGCAGAAACCCAGGCCCAGGCCCAGGCCCAGGCCGGGGAAGTGAAGGATCAGAGTCACCGGGGAAGTCAGCGATGGAGGGAGAGCGAGGAGCCCAGGGCGGCTGGCGGCTGGCGGCCAGCTCCTCCTCTTTTGTGATAGAAAACTCAGTCTTGGCACCTCGGGCTCAAGGTCACGGTGGTCCATGAGCTTCTTTTCTTTCTTTCTTTTTTTAAAAAATATATTTTTATTGATTTCAGAGAGGAAGGGAGAGGGAGAGAGAGAGAAATATCAGTGATGAGAGAGAATCATGGATCGGCTGCCTCCTGCACGCCCCCTACTGGGGATGGAGCCCGCAACCAGGGCATGTGCCTTTGATGGAATCGAACCCGGGACCCTTTAGTCCACAGGCCCGTGCTCTATCCACTGAGCCAAACCGGCTGGGCCATGAGCTTCTTTTCTTCCCCATCTCTGATGGGGCTGAACACTGTCCTCAGGTTGGGGCTGCCCTCCCCCTTCTCCCCTCCTCCAGCGTGTCCTCGATTTTAATTTATTCCCCAGAGCCCAGCTGGTCAGGGAGTGTAGCCCAGGCAGCTGCAGTGGTTACCCTCTTCCACGCCAGGCCGGAGGGGTAGTGCCAGCGTCATTCCTTCAGCCATTCATTCAAAACAGATTTACTGAGGATCTGTTAGGTACCAGGCGCCATTCTAAGCCCCAGGGAGGGATCACCCCCTCCCTCACCGAGCTGGCATCCTGGCAGAGGAGACACACCATGAGTGAGGAAATAAACACAGACGCCCTCCAGCGGGCTCCGTGCTGCACACCGTGTGTGTGTGTGGGGGCGGGGGATGGCATTCGAAAGCGTGGCCGGGCCAGGCCTCTTGGAAGAGGTAGCATCTTGGTCTCAAAGTTCCCGTGTGGACAGGAAACTTTTAAAGGCCCCTGTCAGCTCTGAGGAAGGAAGGGGTCTGCTCTGTTTTCTAACTCCTGGAGGAGTGACCATCGTGTCCATAGGTGGAGGTTTTGTTAGCCTTCTCCGGGGTCCTGCCGGGTCTTTTGAGTTGAGAGAGGCACTGGCCTGTCACCTCTGGTCAGAGGCAGCCTCTCGGGAGGGGCTGGTGGGATTGGACTGAGGAGTTTTCTATGACCTGGAGAGTCTTCTGACCTAAAGATGGTCTTAGCACTCGGATTCTAAACACTGGGTCTTTGGTGATGCACACCCCCATGTGGTCTCAGTTTCCCCATGTGTCACAGGAGCCCCAGAGGTGTCTGGGGCCAGATGCACTTCTGTGCTCTACTAGGGAGGACATCTGGGGTGGTTGCGCAGCAGCCAGAGTTCAGG
>NW_005370144.1:26231-29680 GCF_000412655.1 Myotis brandtii
GTGGGTTGGTGGGGGGTCTGGTGGGGGGTCTCTTGTATGTGTTGGGGGACATGTATCTGTAGAGGGGGTTAGGCCGTACTGTCCTGTGGATGGTCATCGGGGCGGCTGTGCATCTCACTGTGTCTGCTTCTCTTTCTTCCCAGGGTAAAGTCGAGTATCTGGTGAAGTGGAAAGGATGGCCCCCAAAGTAAGGTCCTTTGTGTGTGCGTCTGCCTGCCTGCACCTCCCTCCACCCGCCGGTGCCCTCTCTCCTGCCTGACTTTCAGCTCCAGCTGCTCTAGCTTGGCTAGCGGGCCTTGATGAGATCATCTTCTCTAGCTTTCAGTTGCCCCCTGCCAGCTGAGGGGCTTGGAGCACATGAGGGTCAAGGCAGGCCCCAGTTACCCTTCTCACCTCCCTCAAGTTAAGTTCCATCTCTGGTTGGAGGCACCTTCCCCCCCTCCTCCCCTGCTTTCTGGCTTTTCTTGGCACCTGGGAGGTGAAGGCCCAGCATCTAGGGTTCAGAGATGCCTGCTGGAGGAGTGGAGGGGCTGGGCAGGGGTTTATGAGACTGGGTAAGACAAGGCTAGCCAGCGGCGCATGAGTCCTCAGTGACATAGAACTAGGGACAGTCTGAGCCCACCTTGCCTTTGGACAGCTCTCTCCAATCTACAGAGCAGGCTCCCATTCAGTCTTGTGACGCAGGTAGGGTAGTAATCTCTCTAAAAGATATAGAAACAGGCTCAGAGAAGGTAGGCAGCTTGCCTTGGATCACACAGCAAGTGAGGTCAGAGTTGAACTAGGCCTACCCATTTTCAGGTACCTCCTCTGTGCCTCCTCCATCTCAGAGTTGGGGGGCAGGGAGCTGGTCTAGGACCTCTCCCAGTCTCTCCACCTCTCATGCTGAGACCCAGTTAGAACCTTCACACCAGCCAATCACCTCCCAGCAGGGAGTTATTTGAAGAGGGTGGGGAAGGAGGGAGTCGTGGGGCCTTCCCATTGGTCTGTAGGTGCCCCACCCCCCTGCCCTGCCAGTAGAAACTGGCTCCTGGAATCCCCCTCTACTCAGAGCCTCTGCCAGGCACTTTCTGCAGTGCTGTGCTGAAGCGGGGTGGGGGGAGTGGGAGGGGTGACGACTGACCTGTATTGGGTCCTGGAAGTGTCTGGGGGCATGGTGGAGAAGACAGCAGAGAGGACATGGCCCACGCTGCCTCAGCATCCTTATGTGCAAAATGGGTTCAATAGTCAAGGCCCTGCCCCTCCCCCCACAGGCTTCTTTACCTTGTGGGGCATCCTGATGGTTCGAGTTGGTGGCTGGCCAAGCAGATAATGCATTTGTCCATTCCTCCTGTCCCTCCTGCCCCTTCCCAAACACCCCAGGACTGAAGGAGGGTCCCTTACTCTCTGGGCAGATGAGGCGTGGACTTCCAGCCTGGGTGCAGGACAGTAAGAGTGCGGGAGGACTAGACAAGGGTGCCGGGGGCAGCAGGAGCATGGGCTCCCTGAGCACTGGCGCCCTGGCTTCTGCACCCGAAGGCATCGCATGGGGGTGTGGTCCCAGCCCAGTAGCCTTCAAGGCACGTTTGGCTATTTGTCCTCCTCTAGACTCCATCTCTTGAAAGACTTCCTCCTTTAAACAGCGGCACTTATCCCACTTTTATTAATCCCAGTGAACATGTCTGCCCATCGGAGCTTCCATCAGCAGGAAGGACGCAGAGCTCTAGGAGCAGTCCCTCCCTGTTTCTGCTGGCTGAGCCCCAGCCCTGGGCCCACTTGTTTCTTAACATGATGGGACCACTAGATGGGCTTTCATGACCTTTATGACCCCCTCAAGGGGTTCTGGGAGCTCTGTTTGACCAGATGACAGGTGCACTTCTGGCTCCCCCACACTTTGGTCCTGGGTTCCTATCCACCCGTGAGCCCCAGGAAGGTAGTTCCTAGGAAAGGTCATAAGAATAGAATTGCCAACTCCATGCAGCATGGTCCCCACTTCATGCCATTCACTGTGTCACCCACTTCACTTGGGGGAAACTGAGCTTCAGGCAGAGGGAGAAGCAGGAGCTCCTCTGTAACCCATTTGGTCTCCGTCTCCCCTCGCCAGGGGGTCTGGCTTGGACCCGAGGCTGAGACAGCAGCTGGGGAGTGGGGAGTTGGGCAGGCTGCAACCTGCAGGCCTGGGAGCCTTGGCTAGGGCAGTGCCAGCCTCAGCGGGGAGGGGATCCAGATCCTCCCGCTCCTCACCCTGGCCAGGGAGGCCTATATTAACAACAGAAACAGCAGAATGCTCGCCCTGTGCCTGTTCAGCCACATGCTTTGCCTGTTTTCTCTCCAAATGGCAAAAAAAAATGACTGCCCTTCCTCCCCAGCAGGTGGGGCAGAGGAGCTGTCTTGCTAGTTATGGAAGGTACAGCAAATAGCACGGAAAAGGGCTGGGGTCACAGGGCAGAGGATGTTTAATCAGCTGCAGGTGCTCTCAGCCCCGAAGAAACCCTCAGACATCCTACTCTGATTGCAATCTGCCCAGGACTGCGGTCCTTCCTTCCGTTTTCACTAGTGAATGCTACCGCACCTTCTAGGGTGGACCGCCTCCATGGAGCTTTCCTAATGTTGTCAGTGGGCACAGCAATAACCAGGCTGCTCATCAGTAAGTCCCTAGTATGATCAGACATTGCCTATTGATTTATGGCAACCCATTTTACAGATGGGAAGACAGAAATCCTCAGCAGAAGAGCCCTTGCCCAGGGCCGTACAGCTGGGGTGATTTGAATGACTGGATGCCTGCCCCCCAGGGCTTGCAGGTCTAGCCCCTTTGATACACAGTGGGCTCTGGCAAAGGTGACCTAGGGCGATGGCCTGATGGTCCACTCAGTGGGACGTGCTCAGGCTGTGGAGTCAGACCAGGCTGCCTTTGAACTCAGTTCTATATATTTAACAACTGTACGACCCAAGGCACAGCCCTCAGTCCCTCTGCATCTCCGTCTCGCTACTTGTAAAAAGGAGGCCCCAGCCGCACAGAGCCCGCCGCGGGCTGCCCCAGACGGCACACGGTTCCTAACGGTGTCGGAGGGACGCAGGGAGGGCGCTTCTCCCTCCTCCAGGACGGTTTGGAGTCCAGGATGCGGGCCTGGCAGCTTCTAGTGCTCTCTAGGCTTTCGAAATGGATTTAATTAATGCTTATTTGCTTTCATTATGTACCGTACTGAACTAAGTGCGCCACAGGCTAACACAGCTAATAGTCACATCAACCCTAGGGACTACTTTGGTAGCCCCCCTTCACGCAGAGGTAAAGAGACGTGAATCACTTGCTCAAAGCCACCCCTGCGGGCTGGCCCCCAACCCCACGGCTGCATCTCATTTGAGCCGCATTATATTGTGGGGGAGGCTGGAGCGGGCCTTGGTCAGTGGGGCGCCCCGCCCACAGCACAGCCGGAGCCTGCGCACACCGGGCTGGAGCAACTGCCGCTGCCTGT
>NW_005370144.1:29882-43928 GCF_000412655.1 Myotis brandtii
CCCGTTCCCGCCCAGCTCGTACCCAGTTCCCCAGCACGCCCGCTGTCGCCTAGGTTGTGGACCAAGCCGCCTCCTGTCCTTGCGCCCGGCTGTTTCCGAGTCGGGTTTGCCTCTGGATCGCCACTGGAGGGGCACTGTGGCCTCCATTTTGGGGAGCCCCGGGTGTTCGACAGATACTTGTGCAATCCACCTCCCCTTGCCCGCCCTTCGCACGGAGCAGGGCCAGGCCTCCTGCTGCCAGGTCTGACCCTGTGCTCTTGCCTCAGATCCCACGGATGGAAGCCCCAAGCTAATAACAGGCCCCTCTGAATCTACCAACCTTTTCCGTGCACCTACTGTGTGCCAGGCCCCCAGGTCAGACACCGAGGACTTGGTTAGTTAGGCAGTGCCTCTCTCCCAAGGACATCCCAGCTCAGTGCATGACATGTGAGGTACCCGAAGGTAGAGCGTGGCGGAGATTGAGCTGAGTTCCAACCACAGACTGCCCACTCGCTGTCACAGTGGCCTTGGCAAGATGCTACCCTCGGACCTCAGTGTCTTCATCTATAAAATGGGTCACCTACCTCTCACGGGTGTTGAGAGGAATGGATGAGTCCCCGGCAGTAGTCTGCGCTCACTCCTTGCTGTTAATGGCCGTGGTGCTGCTAGTGATTCTAAGATGAGGAAACTGGGATCCAGAGAAAATTAGGGACTTGCCAGGAACCACACTGCAGCAACATCAACAAAACTGGGTGAGGAGGTGGGGAAGTGGGCAGGGCAGAGAGGACTAGAACAAGACAGGGACATTTCAACAGCCAGAGAAAGAGGAGGCAGCCCACAGCAGGAACACAAAACTCCCCCTGTAACTAGTTTCAGCTGAGAAAACCCAACCTTGAGGAAATAAAACTGTGAGCCTCTGGTTGGTCATAGTTTGGGTTTTACCAAAATATACATGTAACCAGTTTTAGTTTCACTTTCTTTCTTTTTCTTTTTTTTCTTTTTTTTAGTTTCACATTTCTTCGGGGTGAAACTGCAGTGGCTTCTAGAGCCATTCCCAGAGCACCTGGCGGCTGGGCCTGGGCTGAATGCTTTGGGGAGGGGTTACATCTGCCCACCAGGGCGCCAGCTGCATTCAGTAATTATGGCAGGTGCCAAGGCCAGCGAGGGGAGTGGGGATGAGAGGATCGTTCGTCCTGCTGGAAGTGGCACAGCTGGGAGAGGAGCTGTAAGAACCTGGCTCTTGAAGGATGAGTGGAGTCCTCTGGAGGGACTGTCCAGGCGGACCGCATAGCCTGTACAAAGGAAGAGAGGCGACGTGCCTGCTCAGGCTGAGCATGTGGCACTTGGGTATGGCTGTGTGGTCCTCAGGGCATGGCCCTTCATTGCTGAGTTACAGGCCGGACGGGGCCGACACGAAGTAGCCGTGCAGCAGTGTCCCTGGAGAGAAGGAGCCGAGGAGTCTGTTCTCGGGCAGCTTGTTGTTTGTGTCTGGACGGGACACCTGTAGGTTTCACAGTCCCAGGACCGTTTAAGATGAAGGTTTCGGCTTAGCTTGTTTGGAGGCCACAAGGCAGGGGCCATGCCCAGCCTCCTTCTGCTTCGTAATCCTCCCCTGAGACCTGCTCCTCTCCCTTCTTATCCAGTGGAGCTGGTGCCGCCTCCGCCAGGATCACAGTCCAGTGCTTAGGTTTTGCCTGTGCATGTACATGTGCACAGACACCCAAAGGCATAATTGAACGTTTGTGTGTATATTTATTTGTATGCATGCACATATGCACACATACATGTTTTAAAATTTTAATTTTTATGCACTAGCATCTGTTTATAGTGAGTGGTACTGTTTTTTCCAATTACAAAAGTCATATACAGTTAGTTTTTTAAAAAAGTTAATAGATGAAAAAGTGAGCAGCTTAAAGGCAGATTCTAAGTAAATAACGGAGCAGTGGAACACGGGTGGCTGAGCTCAGGAAGTGCCGCGCCGTCTCAGTCCAGGCCTGTCCCCGCAGGGAACACGCTGTGGTTGCGAGTGGAGGAGATCCCCGGGGAAAATCCTAGCGGGTCCTAGCCCTATGACTGGTGCTAGACATTTACCAAATTCCTGCTGTGTGCCAGGCCCCACCACCAGGCACTTCACAGCTGGCCTCGATGGCACAGATGTGTGCCCAGAAGGGAGGGAGCAGCTCAGACTGGGAAGAGAGGCTGTGCTGGGGCTGGGGTTTGAGAAAGGAGTGGGGATAGCAACAGTGCTAAGCACAGAGCACTTCCTGTGTGTCAGGCCCTGCTCCAATCACTTAGACACACTATGCTTTTTCCAGCACAGAGTCTTTTGCAAATGGGGAAATCGAGGCACAAAGACCGTAGGGAAATTGTTCAAGGTTTTACAGCTTCCAAGGGCAGAGCTGGGATTTGAACCCAGGCAGCCTGTCTCAGAGCCCCTGCCCGTTACCACAGGCTCTTACCTCTTCTAGGAAGGGCCTGTGGGACGTACTGCCCTGCCCTCCCAGGTCCCCTGAGCTGCTGAGGTGGACATAGGTCTCATCACACCTTTTGTAGGTGGTATGGCGAGTGCTCAGAATGAGGGGGTTCTGGTGTCATTGGAACCCCTAGGAGGCCCTGACCACACTTGGCTGGCCTGGGACAGCTCCGAGGAGTAGGTGACAATTTTCTGGACCAGGAAGGGGCAAGGGCCTGCAGACAGTGGGCTCTGGTGGAGCAACTGTGGCTTCTGTGAATGCAGGGGAGTGCGGGGCAGCTCTGACCTGTCGTTTCTCTCCCAGGTACAGCACGTGGGAGCCAGAGGAGCACATCCTGGACCCCCGCCTGGTCATGGCCTATGAGGAGAAGTAAGGGGCTCCGCCTGCACCGCCGGGCTGGTCCACAGGCCGCCCGGAGGTTTCCTAGGCAGCCTGCTCTGCCTTGGCTCTGAATAGGGCCCGGGCATGGGCGGGGGAGGGGTCCTGGCAGGGACACTCTGGTCGTGGCTGCAGCTGGGGGAGGGTGGTGGGCACCAGCTCCAGGGCACCGGGGGCCCTGGTTACTTTCCTGTTGCTGGGTGATGTTGGCCACTTCCCTCCCCTCCCCAGGCCTCGGTCTCTCTGCTGCCACGGGGCCACCCCAATAACTCCTGCTGCGGCTTCTCCATAAGGTAGGGGTTTCAGTCGCCGTGATGAATGTGAAATGTGTCCTAGTGATGCCCTATGTGTGAGGAGCAGCAATATCAGTAATGCCCAGGCAGCCCTGGGGGAGAGACCAGAGACACGCACCCTGGAGGTCCCTTAGCAAGAGAGGACCACCTGATGAAGCTCAGGGAAGGCCTGTGGGAGGGCTGGTTCTGGTCCTCCCCACTCTGCCCCCTCCTAACTGAGTGGCCCTGGGCAAAGCCACCAGGGTCTCCGTCTCCCACGTCTGCCAGCGCTCTGCTGAGATTCCAGGGTGGTTAGTGATTGGCAGCTCCTCCCATACCCATGAGGGCTGCTCTCAGCGGGGAGCCTTGGACAACATGTCCTCTCTGCTGGTGTGGGGCCCTGTGAGCAGAATCCAGCCATTCCCTCTGCTGTGAGGCCAGAGTTACTGAGCTCCTGCCAGCAGGCAGCCCGCGTCCTGCAGCTTCTCCCTCACACTGACCTGTCAGTGCGGACCATCTTCTGAAATAGTCCTCCCTCTGGTCTCCTGAGGCAGGGAGGAGGGTCGTCTGACAGATGGGGAAACTGAGGCCCTGAGGAGCTGTGGGACTTGTCTAGCAGCCTCCTCGCTGGGAAAGAGCCCGACCCAGGCTCCTGACTGTACGGGGAGGCCCTTCCTCTGCCCCTCGGGCCCCCTTCTCACCTCTCCCCCCAGGACGTCTCCTGCTGCCCATTCAAAGGACCAGTTCTCACTGCTCCTGCCTTTAAAGATGAGGGTGACCTGTCCCACAGCTTCTTTCTGGTTCCCCAGTGCTTGTGCAGCCTTGACCAAAGTGGTGTGGCCCTGGGAGAGAGTTGGGCAGCATCACAGGCCTGGGTTAGAGTCCTGGCAGCTGGCTCTGCCACCCACCAGCTGTGAGGTGTCAGGCAAGGCCTTTCCCTCTGAGCCTCGGCTTCCCCATCTGTGTGATGGGTATAAGGGGCCGACCTTTGGGGCTTGCTTGGGAGGCAAAGGTATGTGAACGCACTCTGCAGACCCGTGAGTGTGGGCACACACGTGTGAGTATCTCCTGGTGGTAATTAGGGGTCAGCTAGTCATTCTTTGGTTTATTCAGAAAGTCTTGATTGAGATCACAGGATGTGCCAGGCACTGTTCCAGTGCTGGGGTCCCAGCCAGGCACAGCAGCAACAAACGTCCCTGCCCCATGTGGCTCACATCCGTGTGGAGACACGCAATAAACAGTGCACTAACATACGTGTACCATATCAGAGGCTGACCCCTGCTGCAAAGATAGGGAGAGGGGTCCTGGTTTCCTGGGGAGTGAGCTGGGGGTGTCTGAGCAGAGACCTGAGTGAAGTGAGGGAGTGAGCCCGGTGGGTCTTTTAGAGAACACCCAGGTGAGGCACAGGGAGTGCAGAGGCCCTGGGATGGGGGCCTGTGTGTGAGGAGCAGCCTGGAGGACAGTGTGGCGACTGGAGTGGGTGAGCTGGAGGCTGTGGGGTGAGGAAGGGTGGGGACAGTGTGGGAGGCAGGGGCATCTGAAGGAGGGGGTGGCACAGCTCAGGGAGGGCGGCGTGAGTCCTGGTAGATGATTGGCGTGCTGTTTTGAGTCAGAAGTCAATAGTTAAGGACAGACTTCTGCAGACCCACTGTGTGACACTCTCACTGCTTCTCTCAGTCTTGGTGAAAAGGAAGTAAAAGGCAGTGAGGCCCATTAAACACATACTTTGCAGGGTTTTAATGAGAGGGTTTTAATGCAGGAGCCTGGGGAGGGGGTTTCACTGGGGGTCCCTGCACACCAGGGGGCACTGGCTTACTGGGCCCTGACTCCTTGGCGGTCTCAGCTCTTTAGCCCTGGACACAAATGGTCAGAGCGTCTGACAGATACCAGGCACTGAGTTGGTAAGGTTGGACAGAATGCAGGCCCCTGCCTCACCCTCTCACCTGCATCCCTGCAGTTTGCAGACAAGAAAGGGGTAGGGGCTGCATATTAGAAGGCAGAATCATATGGCCTGGGCTCCAGGCCTGTCCTGCTGATACTGCCTGGGACCCTAGGCCTGACCTCCCAAGTTTGGAACCTGAGCTTAGCATTTTCACCATTGGCGGGAGGTGTAACAATGTGCCAACGTGTGTTACTCAACCTCTCTGTGGCTCAGTTTCCCCAGCTATAAAGTGAGGGTAGTAATAGAACCTCCCTCGTAGGATGGTGTGAGGGTTAAAGCTTTAGAGCAGTGACTTGTCCAGTGTCCAGTACGTGATCATCATAATCAATAAGTCATGTAAATGTAATTAACATACTATTATTTTCCCCTGAAGCCCTTCTCTTTCCCCCTCTGCTTCCTCCCCCTCTTCCTCTCTCTTCTTTTTCTCCCCCCTCTCTTCTTCCTCTTTATTACTTTAGCCTCCTACTTTCCATTTTCATAAATACCAGGGACATCTTTCACTCCTCTCAAGAGCCTAGTGATGAGCTGAGAAGGGAGCCTCTCTCTCCAGACAAGGCCCCTGAGGCCAGAGAAGTGACCAGCACAGTCGCCTGTGGGTCGGTGCAGAGCTGGGCCTGGAGGGGGCGCCTGGCCCCCAGCACTGGGCTCTGAGAGAAGCTTGTCAGCGTGAAGGCCGGGAGCGTGTCACAGCGCCCTGTGCTGCTCCCAAAGGCTGCTTCTAGGTCCCCAGCGCCATGGGAGGGAGGGCTCCACCACACATGCAGGGTGTGCGTCTCTCTCTCTCTCTCTCTCTCTCTCTCTCTCTCTCTCTCGTCAGCTGGCCCCTGCTGTCACCAGGTCTCACTCTCTGGCCCACTGGAATTCATTTACAACATCTCAGAATGTTTCTCTTGTCAGGGCGAACTCCCGCCCTCACATTCCTGCTCCAACTACGTGGTCTCTTCGGCCCATTCACACTTTCTGAGTGTGAAGGAAGTGAAATGGGCAGAAGGAAATGACTGGGTTTTCCCACCACTCAGGCCCTGTTGGCAGCTCTGTGGTGACTCTGGTGTGTGTTGTACGTGGCTTTGTTTGCAGCCTCAGGTGTGCCTGTGTTTTGCACTTGGGATTTGGAAAGGCCCCCAGCCATCGGTCATCTCCTAGGGACTCAGCACAGCTAGTTTCTCTCCCTTCTCGGACAGTAAGAGAGGTGGGCGCTGTTCTCCCCACCAGTCACGCAGATCCCAGACGGGGCGCAAAGGTGGGAGGGATCCTTCCCATTCTCGTCAGTGCCCAGGGGCATTCAGGCAGACTTGATCGACAGGTTCTGCACCACTCTCCAGAGTGGAAACTGGAACTGTACTCTTTGGGGGGAGGTTGCTCCCGGTAGCATGGGGAGCAGAGCTCTGGCGTGACCTGGGCCCAGTCAAGTGCCACACGCTTTTGGAGATGCCACCTGAGTCCCACCTTGGCCGGTGGGATCCGTGGCTGTGCTGTTGCCTTCGGCAGCTGGGAAGACCGAGGCTTCGGGAGTTAAATATGTGGCCCATTGTCATGGCCTAAAGAGAGCAACAGGGAGGAGGCCCTGTCCTGGCACTGGGGGGTGGTCTGTGAAGGATGCCCCTCCCCCGTAGACTGCGGAGGGCAGGGTGGAGGACCCCTGCTTTCCCTTAAATGTCACCAGTGTTTTCTTTTCTTCCTCCATCTGCTCTGCACCCCAGGGAGGAGAGAGACCGAGCGTCGGGGTATAGGAAGAGAGGTCCGAAACCCAAGCGGCTTCTGCTGCAGGTAACCGGCCAGCGTTGGTGCCCACCCACCGGTCCCCATGCTCCCCCGCCATTGCCCAGCTAGTTGAGCTGAACCACTCCCCCTCCTCAGCCCGCCCAGGGTGCTGTGGGCGGGAGGCACTTGGGGGGTAAGGCCCCATGGGAGTAGTTGGGGAAAGTCGGAATGTGGGGCTGGTGCTAGTGGGAAGATGCTGGTGGGCAGGAGAGTGGATGTATGGCTCATGGGCTCCTAGAATTTTAGAAGCTTAGAACTTTGTAAGCGAGCCTTTTTGATATTCAGAATCCCTAAAACACAAAATTGTAATATTTGAGGTCCTTAGAGACAAAACTTGAGAACTGAGGAAGCATGAGAGCCTGGAATTCTAGAATTCCAGCAAAGGCGCCTCGGCATCCTGGACCCACCGTCGTGGAAAGTCCTAGAAAGGTGTCACCCTTTCCGGTTCCCTGCCACAGGTGCCCAGGTCTTGGGGGCACTATGCTGACCTCACTGCTTTGCACTGAAAGGAAGGTGGAGTCTGAGTAACGCAGTTTTGTGATTTGAGGCCATCACGTTAGGGGATGGCTTCTCTGAGCCCGAGTCTTCTCCTGTAGAAGCGGAATGGCGGGACCCCGCTCTCCTTCACTTACAGCCCATCCAGGGACTGGGGACCAAAAGTAAGTCTTCTTGGTCCACGTGCAGGTGCGTCAGGTCCAGCCGCCTGTCCGCTCTTGATTGTAGATCGCCCGAGGCTTTTGCGGACAGATGGCCTCCCTCACGCAGTGGGCGTGTTCCCTGGGCTCCGTGTAAACTGTGTCCCAGGAAGGAAAGTGACGTCTGTCAGACATCTCCATGCTCAGCTCTGTGCTCAGTGCCCTTCACAGTGGACATAAACCTCCAGGGAAGGTGTATTATCATCTGTTTCTGTGTAATGATCCCCCCTAACTAAGCAGCTTGAAGCAACAAACACTGTGATTCCCATAGTCGCCGTGGTCAGGAGTCCAGGAGTGCATTTGCTAGTTCTTCAGTGATTCTAGTTGGGTTGCAGTCATGATGTCGGCCAGGGAGCTGCTTCCAAAGTGCTCCTCACAGCACCGCTCACGGGCGTGTCAGATGTTGCAGGGCCTGTTCTTACCCTGTGGACCTCCCAGAGGGCTGCTGAGGGGCCTCACAGTGGGCCACTGGCTTCCCCCAGAGTGGGCGATCCAAGCAAGAGGGAGGAAGGAGCACAGTGTCTTTAACGACCTCGCCTTGGCAGTCCCACCGCAGTGTTCAGTCCCAGGGGCGGGTATGTTGGAGCCATCTTGGAGGCTGGCTACTACAGCTGAAGCTCTGGGAGGCCGGTAGTTTACCCAGGGTCAGAGCTGTAAAGCCCAGATCTGACTCTGCTGCTCCTGGGTCCCTGATAGCAGTGCTCTCCTGGTGAGGCGGAGAAGGACAAAGATGAGTCCACCTTGCAGAATTGGGAGGGTTTACTGGGCTTGTGATGGCCTGCAAGCCAGGGTGAAGGGTTTTGATAAAGCTACATATAGGATAAGCCCTCCTTGCATGGCAGTATTTTCCCAATGCCCTCCCAGTTCCGCCCTCCTCCCATCACCAAGACAACCTGCACCCCACGCCCCCCGATGGGCATTAGCAGGTGGGACTAGAACGGAGCCTGCACATGTGATCTTTGCTCCCCCCTGGAGGTGTCTGGCCATGGGTCCCCTCTGATGGCCTCGCTCTCTTCCGGGAGCTCTTGCCTCTGGTGAAAGGTGGCTGTAGAAGGTACTATCCTGGGGTGATCTAGGCCCTCCCAACATTTTAGCACAAGGATCTTTCCTGGACTTGTATAAGTTACCCCAAAGCAATAAGATAAGTCCCCAAATGGCAAAACACCAGCCGTGAGAAGTGGAGGAACCTTTCTTTCAGCCCATTTTAACAAGAATGAGGCAGGGCGTCAACAGAGGCATAGGCCTGCATACTCACTCTGCTTCCTGAACCCAGATGGGTTTCTCGTACCTCCTGTACGTTCCTCCGCTGTGTACCCCAGACCTGTGCCTGTGGCCTCCGTCCCTGAGCCCCTCTCAGCCCCTGGGGAGATGAGGCTGCCCTGTGGGGCTATAGGGCTGGGACTGGCTAAGGACGGCTCTCTAGGCTGGGCTGGGGGTGGGGTGATGGCTGCCTCTGGGCCATGAAACATGGGGAAGGGCACTCCGGCGGGAGGAACAGCATGAGCAAAGGCGCGGCAGTGGGTGGGAGGGCTGGGCTGACCCGCCGTGCCCTGGCTTGCCCCCGCAGCGGCTGTACAGCATGGACCTGCGGAGCTCCCACAAGGCCCAGGGCAAGGAGAAGCTCTGCTTCTCCCTGACGTGCCCACTCGGCAGCGGGAGCCCCGAGGGGGTGGTCAAGGCGGGGGCGCCTGAGCTGGTGGACAAGGGCCCCTTGGTGCCCACCCTGCCCTTCCCGCTCCGCAAGCCCCGAAAGGCCCACAAGTACCTGCGGCTCTCACGCAAGAAGTTCCCGCCCCGCGGGCCCAACCTGGAGAGTCACAGCCATCCACGGGAGCTCTTCCTGCAGGAGGCACCGGCACCGGACGTCCTGCAGGCAGCCAGCGAGTGGGAGCCTGCTGAGCAGCCCCCCGAAGAGGAGGGTAAGGTGCCCAGGCCCAGAGACCCTCGGGGCTGGAACCATCCCTTGAGTCATCAGGTCCAGTTGGCCTAATGCCCGGAGCGGGCATGGGGTGCTCTGGAGGCCACACAGCCTGCAAGGACCCGGGCACCCAGCCCAGGGCTTCCTGTGGTCCTGCCCAGGATGAGTTCTGGTCCTGCCGGGAAAGAAATGTCATGACCTCCTCCCATGTGTCCAGTCGTGCGCTGGCCAGGCCTGGCTGGAGGCTCAGAGGACAGCCTGGTGCGGGGGTGGGGAGTAGTCCGCATGCTGCCACCCGTTCCCACCTTCCCCGCCCTGTTGTCAGCGCTGTCCTCCATCTGTCCGTCTGTCTTTCTCCTATGGCAGTAGCAGATGCAGACCTGGCCGAGGGACCGCCTCCCTGGACACCTGCGCTCCCCACAAGTGAAGTGACAGTGACAGATATCACCGCCAACTCCATCACCGTCACCTTCCGCGAGGCCCAGGCCGCTGAGGGCTTCTTCCGAGACCGAGACCGAGACCGAGACATAGGCCACAGCGGGAAGTTCTGAGTCCCCGTTTTTACTTCTCTTAGACTGTTTTCTTTTGGGCTTGGGGTGGGGACTTCCAGAGGGGAGGAGGGGTCTAGGGAGGGTAATTATTTTATTTAAAAATACGAAACGGGAGGAGGAGGAAGATCCCAACACTCTCCCACCATCCTCCCCTTGCTCTGTGGGGGATGTTTACAGAGAGGCCTCCGGGTCTGTTTCTGGCAGGGGGTGGGTACCCGGCACTGCTCTGTCAGTTTGGGTACCATCTCCAGAGCAGAATGGGGACAGGGCCACCCCCTGCACACCTCCATCACCCTTCTCCCCAGACACAGAGCTGGCCCTGGGGACTAAGCGCAGGAGTCCAGCCTCCCCCTCACGGCGCCCAGCCCTGGGGCTGATTCTGCCTTTGCCTCTCTGGCAGGAAGGGGACTGTGTTTTTATCTTTGCACTCCAGCTTGCGGTGGGATGGCGGCTCCTTTGCTCAGAGGGAGGGTCAGAGAGAAGGGCCAAAGGAAGGGGTAGAGATGGCTGCAGTGTCCTGAGTCCATACCCTTCAGAGAGCCTCTACTTTCCCTGGGGCAGCTGCCAGCCGAGGCCTCCTGCTGAGAGCTTCCCCAGTCCCACCCTCCCCAGCTGCACCCGTGTGCGCGCACCCTGCCCTCCTGCCCCGTGAGTGTTTGCATGTAACTGCAGACATGTGCGATGGGTCCTACAAATCTCCTGTTTAGAAACCTGATAGATGAATGTGAGGTGATCACAGCACAAAAGAACTTGCTACGGGCACCACACACTCACCCCACCTGGCATAGCCCATCACGTGACCGGATCCGGGCCTACTGGAAGCTGTCAGCAGGGTCTGGCATGGCAGATGTCCTCTGCTGCTCTGGGCACGCAGGTGTGTGGCTTCGCCCGGCGTCTGCAGGTGGGCCTGTGCTTCCTCCTGGGGGGCTCTGTTCTCTCTGACTCAGGTGACCTTTCAGCCCTTCCCACTCCCCTCTTCTGCCCTCTCCTCAGCTCAGCCAATGGTGGGTGTGGGTGGTCAGGGAGGGAGGGAGTCCCACCACCTTCTCAGGGCAGCCTCAACTCCCTCCATCCCTCCTCCTTGCATCCTGTGCCCCCTTTGCACCCCGACATGCCGACATGCCGAAGCCAGGCTGGCCTGTGTTCTGTGGTGGGGCCTCTGCCATGTCTTCCTGCAGTCAGGCTGCGGGGCTGGCGGTGGGAGGGGCAGGCTGTGCACAAGCCCCAGGCCGCCCTCCAGCACAGGCTGTGTCTGCCAGCCGGAGGGCACTCACTTTCTAGTTTGCACCAATGTGCCCTGTGGACTGGTAACTCCCCTGGCAGTGAGGAGTGGCTTCTGCCCCATCCCAGCCCTGTGGGCAGAAAAGGCCACAAGGCGGGGTGGGAGCGGGTGGGGGGGCGGGAAGTGCCAGAGGGCAAGTACAAGCCTGGCCCTCCACCCTCCGCCATTCTGCCTGCCCTCCAGGGCCGCCCTCCCCGCTGTGTCCTGAGGCAGGATAGGGCTATTCCTTCCCCAAGCCCCCTCCCCAGTTCCCAAACCAAAGACACCGCACCCCATTTCTGCGTTGGGTGCCCTGCTGGCAAGATTCTCAAATCCCTGGTCTCTCTCCCCTTCTTCCTATTTCTTCACTGTCCAGGGTCAATTCAGTGCTTCCATTGGGGACAGTCCCCTCGGGGTGACTTGATTCACCCCGGCCTGGGGAGTTGGATCTAGAGGCTTAAGTGGGGGTGGGTCAGGGGAAGGAGGGGCAGCTGTGCCCCTGGGAGGGAAAGGCAGCTGGAGTTGGGACCTTCCCAGGACTGGGGCTCCCAGCCGAGGCGAGGTGTGGAGGGGGGTGGGCTGGGAGGTCTCTAGTGGAATGCTGTTTGCTCATGGCTTTGGGACAGGCTGGCAGCTTCTAGTATAAGTCATACTCATTCCCCAGGGGACACAGGACCTCGTCCTGGCTCATGGGCCCTCCCAGACAGTGTGTTAGGTCCGCACCACCAGGAGCCAGGCCAAGAGACAGAGTTTAAGAAAGTTTATGTTCTCGCCGCGGGCTGAGCCCCGTGTGCCCGCGTCAGCGAGGGAGTGTTTGTGTTCCCTTATACAGGCCGGGGTCAGGGCTGCTGCCTGAGCAGGACGTCCTTGGAAGACAGCAGTGTGTCTGGGGAGGGGGCACGTGTCCACCAGACAGAGGGAGCGCCCGAGTCGGCGGGGAGTGGATCTTATTTTGCTTCTGCAGGTGCAGGCTGCTTGCTTCAAGCTATGGGAAACAATATCTCAGAAAACATGGCCAAGGAGGGGCTGGGCAGTGCATCCCGATAAGCTGTGTGTGTAGAACTTGCAGAATCGGGGCGTGGGGGCCTGTTGTGGAATGAGGCAGCAGCAACCAAACCCTTCTTGCCTTTGACTTAGCCCTTTCCGGCCCACGGGCGTCCTGTGTCTCAGAGAGGGCTGACCCTGCAGAGCCTGCTCCCTGGGGGAAGGGCTCTGTCTGGCCTGTTAGGACCCCGCCTCCAGCACATAGACCTCAATGAGGGGTTGGGTGTGGCCTCCTCCCAGCCCTGAGTGTCCCCGCCTCCCACCTCGCCTCGCTTCCACACTGAAGGCCAGTACTCCAGGGAGTGGATGCTTCGAAAGATTGGACCTCCTGCCTCCCTTGGCCCACCCCCACCCATTTGAATGTAGTTGGTACTTCCTCCCCCCCCCTCCCACTCCCTCCCCCGCTGTGGGATCGGACAGGAGATTGTCCTCCACCCCTGGCAAGGCCACTCCTCATGCAGCAGCCGAGCCCATGATCATCACCCCATCGAGCCCGTTGCCAACGCCCCCCTCCTCCCCTGCTGGGGAAGGCGCTATGCTTCCGCGTAGCTTCGCTTTAGAAGTGGCCAGCCTGGCCTCCAGGTCTCAGCACAAGAACGCTTCCTTTGCACAGAATGAGCAGTGAGCTTTGCTCAGACGAAATGAATGTATTGGGAGGGGCTGGCACGAACCGTCCCCAGCACCTGCCTCTTGTGAGTGGGTGGGTGCTGGGGGAGCCGGAGTGGATGCAGAGCTCGGGTTTATTTTTGTACTGATATTGGTAACAGACTGTATAGCATCTATTTATTTAGATGATTTACCTGGTAAATGAGGCAAAAACTATTAAAAACACATTAAAGATGATTTTTAAAAAGGTGATTGGGCATTAGCTTCCTCCTTTGATGGTGTCACAGCTATGCCGGGGAGAGAGCTCCGCCCTCAGGGCTCAGCCTGGGGTTTAGGTCGCGGGTCTGCCAGGGGCTGAGCAGGAGCGTGGACAGGTCAGTTTTCTGTGGCTTCAGATGCAGAGTGAAGAGGAGGACGGTAATGGGTGGGAGTGGTTGGGAACTGGAAACAAGTGCAGATGGGTGCGTGCCCACCTCTGTGGTCAGGGTTCAAAGGAGAGGGGTGGGCGAGGTGGCTTTGCCAAGGGTGTGCTTCTGTTGCCTCTTAGTTCGTGGCAGGTGGGGGTGCAGCAGCTGGCCTTGCTGGCAGCTCCTAGGTAACTCCCTGTAGAGAGTGGGGACTGAGCGTGCCTTGGCCTTAGCTTTGAGCATTGGCCCTAGTTTTGGATCCTCAAGAAAAGTCCTGTGGGCACCCTGGTACAAAAGCCCACCCTGCCCCTCAGGCATGTTTCCTGGGCACAGCCTTGTGCGCGGGCACGACTGCATGGTTAGGGTGGCCGCTGGCCGGAGGCAGTCCTCTCGTCCTTGGCTCTTGTCTCCTTGTAGGAGGAATTTGAACAGGAGACAACACACAGCAGCCACAGCAGGAAAGGAATGCACTCAGACACAGTCTTAGCGGCAACGCAGCCAATGTAGGTGCCCTGCTGAGGCGGGGATTTGGGGGACTTACACCCCCAGGCTGGAGTGTCCCTCAGCAAGTCTCCCCTCCCTCATTTCTCAAAAACATATACGTCTCCAAGCGATAGGCTCCTTCGCCCGGTGAGATGCACTCCTCTCCTCGCATACAGGTCTGTCGCCTTCATCCTCTCATTTTGTTTTATTTATTTATTTAAAAAAAATCTTTATTCAGATTATTACATTGGTTCCTCTTTTTTCCCCCCATAACT
>NW_005370144.1:45309-48683 GCF_000412655.1 Myotis brandtii
GAGTGCCTTTCTGTGCTAAGTGTCCCAATTACCTGAAGTAGACACTCTTGGTGCACCCCTTTGTGGGCTTTGTGCACAGTCTTGTTGTAGTTAAGCCTTGATTGTTGTATGTAAAGCTGGGAGGATTTGACCTCCAGGCCAATTGGCTGTGAGAATCAGCTGTGTCTGCAGTGGGAGAACTTCTGTCCTGGAGCTCTAGGGAGGTGCTAATCTAGCCTCTGCCTGAGGCTATCCAGCAAATGTCTCTGTGCAAGGCTTGGGCAGGGCGGGTCCCAAGGGATCAACAGGGCAGGTGGAGCGAGCATTTATGGCTGCTCTCAGTCCTGCCTCCAGAGGCCTGGCTTCTCAGTGTCCCAGCAATTGCTGCAAGTACCTCCGAGAGAAAGCTGCCCTCGAGTTCCGACCGATGCCAGACAGTCCCGCTTCTCCCGTATGAGTCTAGGTCCCCAGAGACTCGCCCGGAACTGGAGCTCAGAGCCTGAGACTCCCTCCCGATTGAAAAAGACAACCGCGCCCTCAGCCGCCAGCCCGCTCCGTGTGCGCCTCTGTACCTTAGTATTTTACTTCCGCACCACACCTTCTCTGAGTCCCGATATGCTTTTCTCTTTCCTTCTAGTTGTAGAATTTCCACTCAGCCAGCCTTCCTGTGGTTCTGGATGATGTCTGTTTCATCTTTTAGTTGTATTTTTGAAGTGGTTGTGCGAGGCAGCAAACTCCGGTGTTTACCTATGCCACCATCTTGGTTTCTCTCCATTCTCTCATTTTGTTTGTCTTGTCTCACACATATCCCCTCCAAGCCCCAACGCCCTACCCAGCTCTAACAGGTGGAGACGAGGACTGAGGTTATAGTAACGCCAGGCTGCACAGCCAGGAGGTCCTGAGCCAGGAATGTGAACCGTGTCTCCTACAGCAGCCCCCATACCCAGTTTTACTTTCCATGGTTCAGTTACCCACAGTCAACCACGGTCCGAGAATAGTAAATGGAAACTTTCTGAGATAAACAATTAATCTCGGCTGGTGTGGCGCAGGGGCTGATCCCAGTCAGGGCACATGCCCAGGTTTCCGGCTTGATCCCCAGCAGGGGTCATGCAGGAGGCAGCCAATCGATGTTTCTATCTCTGTCTCCCTTCCCTTCCTCTCTCTCTCTCAAATCGATCAAAATACATTTTTAAAGAGAGAAATAAACAATTCATACGTTTGAAACTGCCTGTCTTTCTGAGTCGCGTGATGACGTCTGGTCTTCCCTGTGTGCCATGACCAGGACATGGATCACCCGTTGGTCCAGTGCTTCCGCCCTGTGCAGGCAGCCACCCTCCCCCACACGAGAGTCACCTGGCTGTCTCCGTGATGTCCAGGACTAGGACACAGGCCCTGCTGGGGATGTGACCCCAGCAAGCCCAGTGCCTCTCAGTGCTCCCTGGTGTGCAGGTCCCACCAGTGAAACCCCCTCCCCAGCCTCCTGGGTCTCATTAAAACCCTGCAAAGCATGTGTTAAATGGGCCTCACTGCCTTTTACTTCCTTTTCACCAAGACTGAGAGGAGTGAGAGTGTCACACAGTGGGCCTGCAGAAGTCTCTGAGTTTGTCCTTAACTATTGACTTCTGACTCAAAACAGCACGCCAATCATCTACCAGGACTCAAGCTGCCCTCCCTGAGCTGTGCCACCCCCTCCTTCAGATGCCCCTGCCTCCCACACTGTCCCCATCCTTCCTCACCCCACAGCCTCCAGCTCACCCACTCCAGTCGCCACACTGGCCTCCAGGCTGCTCCTCACACACAGGCCCCCATCCCAGGGCCTCTGCACTCCCTGTGCCTCACCTGGGTGTTCTCTAAAAGACCCACCGGGCTCACTCCCTCACTTCACTCAGGTCTCTGCTCAGACACCCCCAGCTCACTCCCCAGGAAACCAGGACCCCTCTCCCTATCTTTGCAGCAGGGGTCAGCCTCTGATATGGTACACGTATGTTAGAGCACTGTTTATTGCGTGTCTCCACACGGATGTGAGCCACATGGGGCAGGGACGTTTGTTGCTGCTGTGCCTGGCTGGGACCCCAGCGCTGGAACAGTGCCTGGCACATCCTGTGATCTCAATCAAGACTTTCTGAATAAACCAAAGAATGACTAGCTGACCCCTAATACCACCAGGAGATACTCACACGTGTGTGCCCACACTCACGGGTCTGCAGAGTGCGTTCACATACCTTTGCCTCCCAAGCAAGCCCCAAAGGTTGGCCCCTTATACCCATCGCACAGATGGGGAAGCCGAGGCTCAGAGGGAAAGGCCTTGCCTGACACCTCACAGCTGGTGGGTGGCAGAGCCAGGTGCCAGGACTCTAACCCAGGCCTGTGATGCTGCCCAACTCTCTCCCAGGGCCACACCACTTTGGTCAAGGCTGCACAAGCACTGGGGAACCAGAAAGAAGCTGTGGGACAGGTCACCCTCATCTTTAAAGGCAGGAGCAGTGAGAACTGGTCCTTTGAATGGGCAGCAGGAGACGTCCTGGGGGGAGAGGTGAGAAGGGGGCCCGAGGGGCAGAGGAAGGGCCTCCCCGTACAGTCAGGAGCCTGGGTCGGGCTCTTTCCCAGCTCGGAGGCTGCTGGACAAGTCCCACAGCTCCTCAGGGCCTCAGTTTCCCCATCTGTCAGATGACCCTCCTCCCTGCCTCAGGAGGTGACCAGAGGGACTATTTCAGAAGATGGTCCGCACTGACAGGTCAGTGTGAGGGAGAAGCTGCAGGACGCGGGCTGCCTGCTGGCAGGAGCTCAGTAACTCTGGCCTCACAGCAGAGGGAATGGCTGGATTCTGCTCACAGGGCCCCACACCAGCAGAGAGGACATGTTGTCCAAGGCTCCCCGCTGAGAGCAGCCCTCATGGGTATGGGAGGAGCTGCCAATCACTAACCACCCTGGAATCTCAGCAGAGCGCTGGCAGATGTGGGACACGGAGACCCTGGTGGCTTTCCCCAGGGCCACTCAGTTAGGAGGGGGCAGAGTGGGGAGGACCAGAACCAGCTGCCCTGGCTCCAAAGCCACCCACCAGACCCAGCCCTTTTTTTGGTAAATGTATTTTTACTAGAGGCCTGGTGCACAGATTCGTGAACCGGTGTGGTCCCTCGGCCTGGCCTGGGTCCTCTTGCAATCTGGGAGGCACACTGGCTGGGGAGGTACCACGCGAGGTCTCCAGGGCATGTCCAGCTCTCTCACCCAATCCCCAATCGGCCGGACCCCAGCAGCAAGCTAACCTACTGGTCGGGTGTATTACCCCTGGTGGTTAGTGTGTGTCATAGCAATAGGTCAAAGGGTCAAATGGTCGGACACTTAGCATGTTAGGCTTTTATATATATACTAGAGGCCCAGTGCACAAAAATTTGTGC
>NW_005370144.1:49731-64295 GCF_000412655.1 Myotis brandtii
TGAAGCTCCCAACCGCTCCTTTTTTTTCTCTTTTTTTATTTTATTCTGGGCCAGCTTTAACTCTGGCTCTAGCTCTGAGGCTTCCGCTGGTTTGTTTGCGTTCTATAATCGAAACAATGTATAACTCCAGCTCTGAGATCCCGGGGTTTTGTTTAGCTTCTATATTTGTTACAAAGTTTCAAACTGCCAGCTCAGAGGCCGGCAGCGCAGGCGGGGAACGTTGGAGTCCTCCTTCACTGCAGCAAGCAAGCCTCATGTTCGCTTCCAGCTGCCTGGCTGCCGGCTGCCATCTTGGCTGACAGTTAATTTGCATATACTCACTGATTAGCCAATGAAAAGGGTAGCGGTCGTACGCTAATTACCATGTTTCTCTTTTATTAGTGTAGATTGATTTCAGAGAAGAATGGAGGGGGAGAGAGAGAGATAGAAATATCAATGATGAGAGAGAATCATTGATCGGCTGCCTCCTGCACGCCCCACACTGGGGATTGAGCCCGCAACCTGGGCATGTGCCCCTACTGGGAATTGAACCCTGACCTTCTGGTTCACAGGTTGATGCTCAACCACCAATCCATGCCGGCCAGGTCCTAACCTTAACAAATTACCACACACTGGGTGCTCTTAGCAGCAGAAAGCTATCCTCTCACAGCTCTGGAGGACAGAGGTCTGAGATCAAGGTGTCCCCAGGCTGTGCTTTCTCTGAAGGCTGCTGTGTCTGCTACAGCTGGGCCTGTCCCCCCTGGTGTTGCCCTAAGTCCTGGACTTGTAGAACCTCCCTCCAACCTGTCCTCACATGGCCTTCCCCCTGAGAGTCTGTGTCGCCTCTTCTTACAAGGACACCAGTCAGATTAGAATAGCCCCCCCCCACACACACACACTTCATATGGCCTCACCTTAAATAACTCCATCTGCGAGGACCCTATGGCCAAATAAGGGCACATTCTGAGGCTCCGAGCAGGACGTGATGTGGAGGGGATACTCTCCAATCCAGCACATGCATGCTTCCCATTTACTGCTGAAAATCTCACATGTGTGGTAGAGACTACTCATGTCCCACTGTTAATGCTCCTATTTCAGCATGTACAGCCCCTGATGCTTACCCAGTTACCCAACATGAAGGCTCCGTTTCCTGAACTCCTTTGCTGCCAGGTGTGGCTGGGTGACAGTCCTGGCCAGGGAGATGTGGAAATAAACTCCATATGGCAGCTTGTGGGACCTTCCTCAGCAGCAGCTAGCTTGGTCACCTGCCCCTTTCTCCCCCTCTTCCCCCAGCTCGCTGACAGGACACAGGTGTTCCAGGTGGCTGTACACTGGGCCCCGAGGACCCAGACCCAGGGTATCCTGAGGCTGGCATAGCAGTGAGCTGGGAGCCTCGCGGCTTCCACGTGACTGTGGAGTTGTTAGGGGCAGACATCGAGTAGTGGGGACTAGCTATAGCTGTAAGAAGTATGAATCATGCTCTGTTAGTGGTGATTGTTCTGTTCTGATTAGAAGAAGCACATGCTGACCTGGCTGAGAGTTGTACGCCCGGGACATGGGAGTTAACCTGGGAATGCAGCCCATTCTCCTTTTTCGAGAACTGCCGATCGTCATGGAAAGATTCACCACCTTGTTGCTGAAACAATCCAGTCCCGAGACGCCCGTCCTTACCAATTCCCAGCCTGCACTGCCTGTAGCCTGCACCATTCCCGTGGCCTGCTCCCCATGCCCGTCACTCCTACTTCCCATGTAATCTCTGTCCTTCTACCCAGTATCAGCAGCTGGTTTATGGGGAAGAGCGGATTTTCATGGATGACCCGCTGCTCTCCCACACTGCCGGCCTTATTGGAATAAACTCGCGTATATGACTCAACCCTGACTCTGCCGATCTGGCTCAAGTAGTGACAGGCAGCCCGGACCCATTGGTTATCTGGCTTCAGAGTCATCGCCCAGCTCTGCAGCTAACACCTGGACGTTCCTGTTGGAGGTAAGCGACCACCCAGGGCGGCTGGGCTGCATGGAGACAGCGCTCCCGCTGGCCTGGAGGGTTCCTGCACCACCTGAGCTGGGCAGAGTGCAGGTGTGCCAGGAGCAGGAGGGGCTGTTGGGAGAAGATGCCCTTGAGGTCCCCATGGATCTCCAAGACTGACCTTCTGCTTTGGTCTTCATCTCCAGGCGGAGGAGAGATTCTGAGCCGACCACTTTGCCTGGTTAGATGACCCAGTCAGTCAAGAGTGTGGTCCACACCTGTGCCTCCCTCCTTGTGAGGAGACGGAAGGAAGCCAGGTAGGTAGGGGTGGGACCACGGGAAAGGAAGTAGAACCTGGAACCCAACGAGGCAGAGTTACTAAGGCACCCAACTGGGTGGGGAAGGAAGGGCACTCGGGAGAGAGGCATGAACTTTAAAATGTATGGATACTGCTGAGATCTCATGCAGATAACCAATCACAAGGCAGTAAGGCATATAAACCAATCCCAAGGATGTTGCCTTGGCAGAATTCTTTGAAAAGACCAATTAGGAGCTAGCAAGACTGCCCACCCCCTAAAGTAAAAGGCCCGCAGTTCCTCTCAGCCTCTCTCTTCTCCCAGGCAGCAATGGCTTCCTGACGTTCCTTCCTGTGTTGGGGGAGCCCACCCCTGCGTCCATGTGGCCTCCACACATGGACTATTAGACTTTCATTAGCTTGGATACTGAACTACTCCCCCCTGTCACATGGAAAGGAGGCTCCAGACACCGGCCTGCACTTGGAACCCCAGCTACACCTTCTCCAGGACTGGCTTCTCCCAGTAAACTTTGGTTTCCTTAATTGGGGGGTGGGTGGTGGTAGTGGAAGGCCCTGGGTGGTTGGTGGATGGGCCTCGCCCCCTGGTTGAACTTCCGGTCAAGGGGACAATTTGCATATTAGCCTTTTATTGCATAGGGACTTGGGGACGGGAGCTTCAGGGAGCTGGAGAGAAAGCTGTGCTGCTTCAGTTTTAGCGAGGGCTCTTCCATTCAGCCCCGGGAGCCAGCCGCTTGGAGACATCATTCCGTCCCAAAAATAAAGTCATGAATCCTCCTCAAGTCCCTGAGGAGACAAAAAGACACACACATTAGCAACTAATGAGGACCTTCTGAGAACAAAGGGAGTTGAGCAGGAAGAGCTTTTACCACATGAACAAAGGCCTAATTAAGCATAGCTGCTCAGCCCGACCAGTGTGGCTCAGTGGTTGAGCAGCGGGCTCTGAACCAGGAGGTCAAGGTTCGATTCCCCGTCAAGGCACATGCCTGGTTTTCAAGCCCAATCCCTAGTGTGGGGCCTGCGGGAGGCAGCAGATCAATGATTCTCTCTCATCGTTGATGTTTCCATCACTCCCTCTCCTTTCCTCTCTAAAATCAATAAAGATATATATTGTTAAAAACAGGTGCTCTTAATACTAGGGGCATTCACATCACAGGGGCTGGGCTATAGTTTGTTACTAAGGAAGCCCTAGCAACCGAATGCAGTCATTCTCTGTCTCCTCAGTCTTCTGATGGCCACACTCATACACATTCATGACCACTTGTGTTCGGTTTAATAACATTTGGTTAATGTGGTGAGATGGGAGGACCAAGGAGGGGGGAGCACCTTTGCTGGGGGAGAGCGAGGCACTGAGGGGTGGAGGGAGGGAGGGTCGGGGTGGGGAGGCACCTGAAGGAGCAGAGAGGCCCAGACTCAGGTGAAGGTTGTGGGAGGTAAGGGGGGGAGGGGGGAGGAAACCCATACCCGAGGATTTCATCAAGCTTCTCCTGCAGACGACCATAATTTCGACGCACATTCTTCCAATACGTGAACTGCCATCCCCCGTTGTACACAAAGTTATCCCAACAGTATTTAAAATCTGCAGCAAAGAGGGGAGAGAGCAGGCAGGTCTGGCCTAGGAGCCTTTCTCTCCTGAGCCTCCCCTGGGCAACCCACTCAGGGCCCAGTTTCCTCCTTGCCAGTGTCTTCACTCCTGCCTCAGTTTCCCAAGTCCCCCTGCCACTCACTCTCCCCGGGTGCCTCTACCTGCCCCCGCTCCCCCATTCCTGCCCAGCTCCCTTTGCTCTCACCCTCTGGAGCCATCATGGCCACCTTGGCCCCTGTAGCAACCAGATCTTGAAGCCCCTGCTCATCTTCGTCCTCACACAAGTAGAGGCGGGCGGCGGAGATGCTCAGGTCCACGTTCTCGTTCTCATTCAGGAAGTCAGCCACCTGCTCTGCACACTCGAAGCAGGGGCTCCAGGATATGTACCAGGTGACATGGTATTGCGCATCAGGACACCGAATCTCATCAGGAAACAGAACCTTCTCATGGAACCATTCTATGAAGCAGAGTTCTGCGTGGCCAGGATACAACTGGGAGAAACGGAGAGAGGGTGGGGGGACCCTCGTAACAAAGCAGGCATGTGACAGAGCAGGCATGTGACAGGACTGGGGGTGGGCACCAGGGGACAGGGAGCAATCGTCTCAGGGTCATGTTGTTGATTGATTTATCCCCTTTTTATTTTTTAAAAAATATGTTTTTATTGATTTTTATTTCTTAAAATATATTTTTATTGATTTCAGAACGGAAGGGTGAGAGGGATAAAATGTCAATGGTGAGAGAGAATCATTGATCGGCTGTCTCCTGCACGACCCCCACTGGGGATTGAGCCCACAACCTGGGCATGTACCCTTGACCTGAATCAAACTCAGGACCCTTCCGTCCGCAGGCTGATGCTCTATCCACTGAGCCAAACAAGTGAGGGCTATTTTTATTGATTTTTAGAGAGAGGAAGGGAAAAGGAGAGATAGAAACACTGATGAGAGAGAAGCATGGAACAGCTGCCTCCTGCACACCCCCCTCTGGAGATCAAACCTGCAACCAGGGCATGTGCCCTGAATGGAATCTAACCAGTGACCTCTTGGTCCAGGGGTCGATGCTCAACCACTGAGCGTCACCAGTGGAGCGATTCATCCCTTTGTAAACTCCTCCCCTCCCTATCTCATGGAGAACTTTTATATTAACTACTAGAGGACAGATGCATGAAAATTCGTGCAAGAGTAGGCCTTACTTCCCCTGGCTGCCGGCACCGGCTTCCCTCCTCCGGCCCCTGGCAGGCACCGGGACCGGGTGGCTTTGCCCAGCCCCGGCTTCGTCCGGAAGGACATCAGGAATGGTGTCCAGAAGGACGTCTGGTCTAATTAACATATTACCCTTTTATTATTACAGATATGTTGAAACAATATCTTAGATATATTTCAAAGTACGTTATCAACATTAAATTGAGCGATTTCTCTGAAAATTTGACCCCTGGGTACTAGAAAAGGTTAAATGACCTGAGTGACCCTGATTACACTCCCATGGGAAAGTCCTGCCCAGTGACACCTCGTCCACCCCCTAAGGGCTCCGAGTAGTCTGCACTTTGGGTGGAGAAGGGAGGGCTGGCGTGTGCTGGACACTGCAGAGGAGACCTTAGTGCTTGGCCCAGAGCGGGCAGGAAGCAGGCAGGAAGTGGGTGTGGGTTCTCCTCTGGGGGATCCCACATCCTGGGCCTGGAAGAGGGAGTGGGTAGCTGGGGGAGGACCTAGCCAGCAGAGCACTTCCTAGGGCCCCATAAGGCACTGGTGCACAGCAGCCCCAACTGTCCTAGACCCTCTTTCTTTTTTTTTCTTTTTTGCAATCAGCATTTTAATAACAAAGATACTATTTTTAACATGGTCACGTATACTTGGCTAAGTCCAGATTTTAAAAACCATAAGTATCTAGCCCAACAGTTGGACCATACAGTTTTGTACAGAACATTCCATAGGTCAACAGAAAATGCATTTCAGCACAAAAAATATTTAAAGAGAATCTCTAAGCACCATTTTATTTCTGCAAAACAGATATATATCTTGTACTGATTAAATATCTACAAGTGCTGCCCTAGCTGGTTTGGCTCAGTGGATAGAGCATCAGCCTGTGGACTGAAGGACCCCAGGTTAGATTCTGGTCAAGGGCATATGCCCGGGTTGCGGGCTCGATCCCCGGTAGGGGGTGGGCAGGAGGCAGCCTATCAATGATACTCTCTCATCATTGATGTTTCTATCTCTCTCTCCCTTCCTCTCTGAAATCAATAAAAATATATTCAATATCTACAAGTCCTTTTCCTTTACAAAAATACGTATATTCTTGATAGACTGAGTCATTAACAATGACCTGGTCATCTTTCATTTCGATTTGAATGATTCATAAGCTAAATCTTACAACCACAAAAAGGTTTTTTATTTGCATTAAAATGTTACCACTTTTGACAAAAAAAAGCTTAAAATATTTTATCTTTCACAGGAAAATCAGCAATACAACTGTACACTGTACTCTACGGTGGCTTTTTTTTTAACGTGAGGGCTCCTCTACCAAACTCTGATGCTCGCCGGGGCTGCCCCCCTCGAGGACGCAGCAGGGCCCGGGCTCCCTCACGGGCACGTGTCGTGGACCACAGCTTGATAAGGACACCTAGGCCCCACTCTCGTTCTAAAGAACACAGCAAAAGAAAACTGACCCCAAACACAGGAGGCTGGTCCCTTTACATTCCACTGTGCCGAACCCCTGCTCCCGTGGACCGAGGTGCGTCTGTGGATAAATAATGTTTGCTAACTCTACTGTTGCCCAGAAACATTGACTCTTCATTTGTACTAGATTCGTTTCTTATTCCAGGAAGCCCTGGAAGATGGAAGAAAACTAGACCCAGCGTGTAACAGACGTCAGTTGCACTTGGTTCTAGTTTTAAAGGTAATGAACCTTGAAAAGCTGCTGAACAATGTCTCAGAGCTGGCTCCTAGGGAAAGGGGCGTAACAGATACACAGACACCTTTAAATGAGCATTTAAAATTAAATTATTTTTAAGTGTAATGTCGTAACTTTCTGAAAAGGAAGTGCTCAAGCATTTTAAGTGTTTGAAAGCACAGAAAAAGACGAAGAAGAAAACACACGATAAGTGACAACTACATTACTGGGAAGAGAATCACTTTTCAATTATTGGGAAAATGCCATTGCTGTACGGAAAAAATGGTGAAAACCTTGTAATGTGTATTTAAGTACATTTTAATGAGATTTCATTCTCATGTTTTCCCATCAAAACTCAGCTGAACTAGGTCTGTCAAGTCAATCCAGCGTTAGTTGGTTATTTTGTGCTTTCAAAGGTTTCAGAGTCTCCAGTATATTTAATATTTTCCAACCCTTCATATGCCAGATCTGGCAGACATGCTATGTCCCTTACTGTGTATGTGTGTGTGTGCGCGCGCATCTCATTTATAACTAGAGGCCTGGTGCACAAATTCATGCACAGGTGGGGTCCGGCCAGTCCACCACCAATCGTAGTGAGGGGTGCTGATCAGAGCAGGGCTTGCCAAAGGGAGGGGCTGTGGGTGGTTGGCCGGCCCACCCCCAATTAGGGTGTGGGGGAGCTGATCAGAGCCATAGTGTGCATCAAAGCAACTGGTCGTTCCGGCGTTCAGGTCGCTTGGCTTTTATATATATAGACTAGAGGTCTGGTGCACTTATTCGTGCACTGGTGCTGGGGTGAGTCCTGGGAGGATCGGCCTACTGAGGGGGAGCTGCTCATCCCAGTCAGCCAAGCTCCGCTCCCACTGTTGAAGTGCACTGACCACCAGGGGGCAGTTCATGTATTAAGTGTTTGCCCCCTGGTAGTCATTGCACATCATAGTGACTGGTTGACTGGTCATTCTAGTCATTCTGCCATTTAGTCAGTGAGCTTTTATATATATAGACTAGAGGCCCGGTGCACAAAAATTTGTGCACTCGGGGGGGGGGGCCCCCAGCCCGGCCTGTGCCCTCTCGCAGTCTGGGACCCCTCAGGAGATAACGACCTGCTGGCTTAGGCCTGCTCCTGGGTGGCAGAGGGCACGCCCAATCCCTAGGTGCAGCCCCTGGTCAGGCTCAGAGCAGAGCCAATTGGGGAGTTGGTACGCTGCCCCGTCATGCACAGAGCAGGGCGGATCGGGAGGTTGCGATGCCACCCTCAGTCACGCTCAGGGTAGGGCCGATTGGGGGGTTGGGTTAATGATGTTTACTTTGAATTTATATTAGTTCACACAAACACTCCATCCATGCTTTTGTTCCGGCCCTCCGGTCCAGTTTAAGAACCCATTGTGGCCCTCGAGTCAAAAAGTTTGCCCACCCCTGATCTAGCCCAACAGTTCGACCATACAGTTTTGTAAACAACATTCCGTAGGTCAACAGAAAATGCATTTCAGCAAAAAAATATTTAAAGAGAATCTCTAAGCAGCATTTTATTTCTGCAAAACAGACATATATCTTGTACTGATTAAATATCTACAAGTGCGTTTCCTTTACAAAAATACATATATTCTTAATAGACTAAGTCATTAACAATGACCTGGTAATCTTTCACTTCAATTTGAATGATTCATAAGCTAAATCTTACAACCACAAAAAGGTTTTTTATTCGTATTAAGATGTTACCACTTTCGACAAAAAAAAGCTTAAAATATTTTATATTTCAAAGGAAAATCAGCAACACAACTGTACACTGTACTCTACAATGGTTTTGTTTAACGTGAGGGCTACTCTACAACACTGGTGCTCGCTGGTGCTGCCCGACGCGAGGGCGCAGCAGGACCCGGCTCCCTCACGGGCGCGTGTCGTGGACCACAGCTTCATAAGGACACTTAGGCCCCCACCCCATCCTAAGGAACACAGCAAAAGAAAACTGACCCCAGACAATAGAGGCTGATCGCATTACATTTTCAATGTGCCGAACCCCCTGCTCCAGTGGACTGACATGCGTCTGTGGATAAATAATCTGTTTACTAACTCTACTGTTGCCCAGAAACATATAATCTTCATTTGTACTACATTAGTTTCTTATTCCATGAAGCTCTGGAAGATGGAATAAAACTAGACCCAGCATTTAACAGACATCAGTTGCACTTGATTCTAGGTTTAAAGGTAAAGAACATTAAAAAGCATTGCTGAACAATGTCTCAGTGCTGGCTCCCAGGAAAGGGGCATAAGAGGTACACAGACACATTTTAATGAGCATTTAAAATTATTTTTAAGTTTAATTTCATAACTTTCTGAAAAGGAAGTGCTCAAGCATTTTAAGTGTTTGAAAGCAAAGTAAAAGACTAAGAAGTAAACACACTATATGTGACTACATTACACTGGGAAGAGAATCACTTTTAAATTATTGGGAAAATGCCATTGTTGTAGGGAAAAAAAGGTGAAAACCTTGTAATGCATATTTAAGTACATTTTAACGAACTTTCAATCTCATGTTTTTCCATCAAAACACAGCTGAACTAGGTCCATCAAGTCAGTCCAGCATTGGTTGGTTATTTTGTGCTTTCCAAGGGTTTCAGAGTCTCTAGTATATTTAATATTTTTCAACCTGTCATATGTCAGATCTGGCAGACATGCTATGTTCCTTACTGTGTGTGTGTCATTTATAATACCGTTTCACGTTTTTTGTGGTTCTAATCCAGGTATTTAAAGTTATGGCAAACACATTCATTTTTGCAATTCTCCTACAACCAACATCTTGAGTATCAAGCTTAGCCTGTGGGAAATTCCTTATGATAAACCACAGTACATAATAGAGGCTTACGTACAGCCTATCAGAGAGACTTCAGGATGCGAGCATTAACTCTGAGGTGGCCCACAGCCTGAGCTCCCAAGGAGAATGGTGTAAGAAGAGTGCTTACTTTGATGTATGTATGATCTAGATCTGAGACCCATTTTGCTAATTTGGCTGAGTGGCTGAATTCTACTAACAGTAGAGCAATCACTGAGAAACAGGACAGGGAGGTGAAACAGGCCTTTATGAAAATTTTGCTTTTGAATATGGAAAAAGCATTTATGTATGTGAGTCCAATCAAATGTCCTCTTTTCTATACACATAAGCCTATCAGCACTTTTACCCAAGCCTAGATGCTCTTTCCTCCAAGATGGTTTGCAGTCCCTGGAAGAGGTGGCGACTGAGGGCCAGCAGGTTCAATAGACTCTAGTGACTAGAGGAGGCCTCGTGGATAAGTTCAAATGCCATGTCTATGGCAGCGGTCACCAACCTTTCAGACCTCACGGGCCATCAGTGGTCCACAGACCACCCGTTGGTGACTGCTGGTCTATGGCGATTTGGGAGGGTCAGGCAGGGGCATCCAGGGCTAAAACACAGGACAGTGTTGTGGGAAGAAGCCTCTGGCATTTTCCATATTATCATCTCCCCACATCCTTCCCTGGCTTAGCTCCTGCCTCTGATGACAGCATCGTGGGGCACATACCTGGTTTCGAAAGACACCATTTTGATAGTCAAGAACTGAGCCATCCTCCCATCTTTCCACTTCAAAGCAGAGGAAGGTAGACTTACACCCATGGCCATCTAGGTTTTTGAAGTTGGAGTTGAAGGTCTTGGGATACATTCTTCTCATTGGGTTGCAGTGGGCAAGAGAGAAAACAGACAATTCAGTGTTCCTAGGAGTTTCACCCATCCGGTGACTCCTGAACACACCCCATGGACACCCTGGGCACCCTGCCTCCCAGTAACCCCTGCCTTCAGCTGGGGGAGAGCAGGAGAGCAGGGGCTGCAGAGACAGTGGGGCGAGTGGGGGGGCTCCTGTCCTCTTCCTTAGGGCCCGGCTCTGCAGCTTCGAACAATACACGCCAAACTCCCTACCCCCAGTCATTTGAATACAAAAATGAGTAATAAAACTGTCTCCACCCCCAAACATTAGATTTTCATATTAAGGTGCAATTCATGATTGACCTTTCACCTATGCATGTTTATTATTATCATTTAATGTCAGGCTAACACCTAAATTCACAGGCTCTGGCTACTGTTCTAAGAGCTCCTTGTATCTGAACTCCTCTATTCCTCCCCAAATCCAGCCTCACCCCATTTTACAGAGGAGGGAACGGGACACAGAGAGGGGAGTAGCCTGCCCAAGTCACAGGGCTGCTGAGTGACAGAGCCGGTCCCTTGCCCAGGCAAAGCCATGTCCAGCCCTTGCATGAGGTCAGCTGGCTGCGGGGCCCTATTGGCTGAGAGGCTTTTCTCGCTCATTGTAAACAGCGATTCCCCCACCGGTGGGCGCACTATAAACGCGAGGGCGGGGATGCCTCTGGGCACAGCCTGACTTTGCTCTTCTGCTCACAGTGCCGGCACCTTGGGAGAGAGGATTCCCCTTCCTGCTCAGCGAGCTCCTCTCAGTCTGTGTGGATAACGGGGTCAGTAGCACAGAAAGTGGATCCAAGTGCTTCAAGCCAAATGCCCCCAGTGCTCCACTCATCCTTAAGTGCAAGTCTCATGGCCAAGAGGGCACAGGAAAGGCCACAGAGCAGCAGCCCCACGGGCAGGGAGGGGACAGCCAGCCCACAACTGGCAGACTGAGAGGAGGACCAGGTGGACAACAGGCCTGGGCGAGGGGCAGGAGGGGCCATTCAGAAGCAACTGTGGGGGCTTCCCCAGGAGACGGCAAAGCCCCCAGGGAGTGGGACCTGCAGAGAAGGTCCCAGAGCGGGAGAGAAGCCAGGCTAGACCAGGGGGAGGACAAGGCTGAGGACAGAGACACCTCAGGCCCCCAAGTAGAAAGGGCTGCAGAGAAGGACAGAGTGGGGGCAGTACCTGGGCCAGGGCACCGCAGTGAAGTCTTGGTTCCCTTGCTGCTGCATTGCCCTTGGTCCCGGAGCTGGCGCTGCTGCACGTCTGCTCACAGGCCCAGGTTTTCGGAAAGTTCCTGGATGGAGAACCTTCCTGCCTTCTCAGCTGAGGCCCCACTTCCTTCCTGTTTTGGCTGCAGGGGTGGGCGGGGCCTGGGGTGTGATCTTCCTCAGCCTCAGACCCACCTTCCCTCCTCCTCTGGAGCCCTCCCTGTGACAGAGCTGACCTCTGCTGGAGACAGGCTCCTCCGTGCAGCAGGACCCAGGCTTCTGGCAAAAGGAAAGGGAAAGTGATGATGGCAGGGAGAGGGGATGGGACAGGCCCTGCTCCCCTGGGAGGGCCAGGCTGGAGCCCTTCCCACACCACCCTGCACCCAGCCCAAGCCTGAGCCCAGTGCATGCTCTCCACCTGCCTCCTGTTGAATGATGGGAAAGTGTGGACCTTGGATCAGGGACAGATGTGCATTGAGTTCCTCGTTCTGGGCTTGGTCCTCTGCTTGGGTCCCTCTGCCTTCACAGGGTGGGGAGGACACCGCTGGCAGGCTCCTGTCCCTCTTGCTCTAGGAGAGCTTTCAGACAAGCTGGATAGTGACCCTTGTCAGTTCCATTGCAAATGCTTTCTTTCAATGTGTGGCTAGGCTCTCGCTTCATGAAGTCTTTCCAGGTATAGATGTCTTAATTTTTAAGGTTTTCAAATGTATTAGTTTTGTCATATATGTATATGACATGACATAGGCATGTCATTTTTTATTTTGTATTGGATAGCCAATGCAAGGACATTTAATGACTTTCCTTCAATGTCATTTTGTCCTACTGATGTGCAATGCCACAACCTTTAGTGTGTGTGTGCGTGTGTGTGTGTGTGTGTGTGTGTGTGTGTATAGGTTGTCTCTGACTCTCTCATATGCTCCATTGCCTCACCTGTCCATGCCTGAGCGACTACCACACTGATCTTCCAGGGCTTCAGCGTAGATCCAATATCTGGTATGCCCATCCACCTTAGCTTCACCTTTGAAGTTGTATTGGCTTTGTACAGATCTACATGAATTTATGCGCAAAAGTTCCTTAAAATATGTTTTATAAATTGATTTCAAAAATAGGAAGGAAGGGGGAGAGAGAGAAAAAAAACATCAATGATGAGAGAATCATTCATTGGCTGCTTCCTGCATACCATCTACTGGGAAAAGATCCCAGAACCTGGGCAAGTGCCCATGCATGAACCTCCTGGTTCACGGGTCCATGCTCAATCAATGAGCCAAACCAAGCTGAGTGATGGACAAACTTTTCGTGTTTCATGTGATACCCTATCATCAATGTGTAGAGCAACCTTGGCAGGCATAGATGTCTCTGAGGCCCTGAGACTTTCCATCCATGAACATGGGATATATCTCCATTTCTATGGGCCTTCTTTTATGTTCTCAGTGAGTCTGAAATGAAGTTAAAGGGGAAGCTGGGAGGGAAGGAAAGAGGCAGCCATGAGGGCAAAGAAGAGTAAAGGGAGCACAGAGAGGAAGAAACAGGATCAAAAAGAAGATATACCACTCTGGGCAGATGGAGGGAAGCAAAGCAGGGAGGAGAGAGGACAGAATGGAGGGAGGGAAGGGGCAGAAAGTGAGGGTGTGAATCCGGGCTCAACCTTGTCTCCCTGCAACCTTGGGAAAAGGGAAAAAGAACTTGGCCTCAGCAATATAGTGCTCAGTAGTCATTCCCTGCTGTGAGAATTGGTGCAGTCTGGACAAGCTTGGGGATGAAAGGGGCTTTGCTCAGGTCCTGAGACACGGTGAGTCTGCACCAAAAGGTAGAGGTTAATTTAAAGCAAAGGGAATGGAGGCCCCTCTCAATACGTCCTGCTCACTAGGGCATGGTGGCGTCACTTCTGGGACTGGCATTCTCCCTGGGACACCTGCAGCAGGGGCGGGAGGAGACACAGAAATGAGGGCAGCAGCCCACAGGACATGTGGGAGTCCTGGGGAGAGGCCAGGCGAGGCACAGGGTCAGGAGACAGGAGGAACACCCAGGGGGCAGAGGAGGAGCTGGTAGAGGATAGGGAAGGAGTCCCCATCAGGGGAGGCAGGAGGAGGAGACAGGAGCAGGGGCCAGCCCTGTCCTGGGTCTCAGCCTCGACCACCTTTGAGACCTCTAAGTCCTCTTGTCACCACTTCTTCGCAACACCAGGCTGCACATGGTGTGAGCAGAAACTGCTGGAGGACGGGAGGATTATTTGAAAATTGATTGATTTATTGAACCAGAGACTCCCCTTCTTCTTTATAATCACCTCATCCTTTGTTGGAGACTAACTATCTTCTTTGTTAGACGTTGTCCCAAATGCCCAACATTTAACTGTCACCACAGCCCCGAGGTCAGTCACTGTTACTCTCCATGTGTTACAGTGAGGAATCCAAGAGGCAGCCTGTTCCCTCTGCCACACCACAGGGTCTCCACAGGAGTGAAACACCACTGGAACCTGACTTCTGGGCTGCCCATCAGCTGCCCTTCCTGGTCGGTCCCTGCTATTGTCCACGGAAAGGATGTACAGGCTTGAAAGTTCTGTGGTTGGACCAGTCCACTCTCTGCCCCCTGGGACTGAGGCATGATGAGGGGAGGTGGGCCACCATCTGACGCTTGGAGGGGACCAGCTGAGAAGACAACCCCCCAGAGCTGAGTTGGGGGTGGGTGTGGGGGTTGGGGCCCTATTCCAATAGCGTCACTGAGCAGCTGAGCCAGGCCCACACTGTCCTCCTCCTCCCACAGGTCTTGTCCTGGGAAACAAGCTGACTTTCAGCCCCTCCATGGCGGCCACAGTCCCCTGACAACCCAGCCTTCTGTCCTGGATCTCATTCCTGCCCCTTGTCTCCCACCATTGGCCCCCAGCCCTGCTTTGCCCCACCCCACCCCACCCCATCCCACCCCACCACCCCACCCAA
>NW_005370144.1:64585-67101 GCF_000412655.1 Myotis brandtii
CCTCACAGTCCTGTGTGAGGTTGTGACAGGGGGGTCCGGACATGTGAGCAGAAGCCTGTGGTGAGAGACCTGGGAGCCTTCGTTGCCTGTAAGGCCTGTGCAGGATGCCCAGCTGCCAGGGGCTCGCTCAGCATGATTCAGGCTCCACAGAGACACGGAAGGACAGACAGCTGCTGCCTGCACTGCATCCTGCCTGGGCCAGGTCCTGGGAAGGGCAGAGGGATCCTGTCTGCAGGGAAGCCCCTCCCTCCAGCATCCTCTCCAGGGAGTGGAATAGGAAAGGCCTGAGGACACAGTAATCCCCAGCCCTCCCCTCAGCCAATGTCCACTTCAATTGCTCTTCCCAATAGTGACCCTGAGCCTTTCTCTTCTCCTATTGCATGGGCTGTCATTTCAATACAGCACTACTCTCAGCACATCTTTGGTCGATGCATTTAGGCTTTTGGGTTTGAGCTTCTGCTCCTATAAATATTACTGACTTTATGTGGCCAGTGGCAATTAGTGTGACCACTGCCCTCCCATGGGGTACCTATGGAAGAGAAAGGCATTTTCACTTCTGCAGGTGTTTATTGAACTGTTTGGACTTTATGAATCACTTACAGAGGAAAACACATTTTGTGGAAGAGTCTTAATCTTTCATGTTATTGCTTTGGACTTCAAATCAATGTAAATAATTAATTTTCTAAATATAAAAATGATTCTGATAGTAACGAATAGAATGTTACCGGTGTGTATTTGGAACACATCATAGAATTTAAATGAAAAGTAAATCAATCAGACTTTTAAAAAATTCCTTATGAGCCCATTCGTTGCTTTTTACTGGATTCTGTGAATGAAGTTGGAGATGCAGCAGGTGATGCGTTTTCATTCCTTGAAGAAAGTGTTTTATTCCTCCTTCACCAGAAGACCCCCGACTGTTTAGAGAGATGGAAGTTCATCCTTCAGTCCCTGATTTTGAATTGAAAAGGAGAAGTTGGAGGAAGCAGGGAGTGAGGCAGGTGAGGAGGTGAACAGAGCAGAGTCTGGGGGAGTCACAAAGGGGGGACCTGAGGGGAGGGATGGAGCTGGGGCCCAGGAGGGAGCAGGTGACCCAGAGGGAGAGACAGGCCCAGGGAGAGAAGGGGAGGGGGGACGACAGAGGTGGGGTGGCGGGGAGAAGGAGGAGGAACCTGAGAATGTCCTTCAGCTTCTGTAATTTTTCTTCCAGTTCAGTCTTAGGCTTCAAAGGCAGCATCCGCCTAGGGTGGTCCACGAATTTTTCCCAGCAGTGCTGGTGCTCTATGGGAACAGGGAGGGAAAGGTGAGCTCCTTCTAGAGCGGGGAGGGTCCAAGTCTCTGACTCTAGGGACACATCCTCCCCATCAGAATCTCCCTGCCCCCTTTCTCCCTCCTCCCAAGGCACTGAGCTCATCCCTCAAATTCTTCCTTCCACTGGAATCTGAGGCAGCCCCTCCCCTTCTACCAGGAAGGCCTGGGTCCTGATGGCACAGGGACCCACCTCCCCCCTTCCCAAGACCCCCTCTCCCCTGAACTCTCTCCTCCAGGGCACTCCATCCTCTCCAGACCCAGCAGCCCCCCTGCAGGCAGCTGACAGGCTTCCCCACCTGGATTCTCCTCCTGCCCCCTCTGTGTAGCCATTTCCCAGCCTCTCTGCCCGCCCACCTCCCACCCTCAGGAGTCCCTGCTGACCTGTGAGGGTCATGATGGCAAGTTCGGCCCCAGCGTCCCGCAGGTCTCGCAGCCCATCCTCATATCCAGGGAATCTGGTTTGGATGCCAGCAGGGAACATGTGCAGGCTCACGTGTCTGTTCTCATCCAGGAATTCCACCAGTTTCTGGGCACAGTCAGGGCAGGGGCTCCAGGAGATGTAGCAGGTGAGTCTGTACTGCTTCCCCTCATCCATGAGTTTGGTATTTAGGTAAGCAGCGAAGATGCGCAGCTGCACGTGTCTGTTCTCGCCCAGGAAGTCAACCAGTTTTGGCACACAGTCAGGGCAGGGGCTCAAGGAGATGTACCAGGTGAGTCTGTAATGATTCGTCCTATCCAGTTGCCCAGGCTGGAACAGAGCCAGGAAGCACAACTCTGCACGAGGTTGGGGTTTCCGGCGATTGTTAAAATCCAGGAAGCACAACCCTTGAGGACAGTGTTCCCTGTGTGTGTCAGCACCCTGAGCACAGAGCGGGATGCTCTCCAGTATCTGACACTGGTCTCTTATGTGTACTTCCACATCAGTCCTGGGCCAGAGCCTTGCGTTGTCCTTGTCCACGAAGGTGTCCCAGCAGTGCTCGTGCTCTATGGGAACAGGCAGGGAAAGGTGAGCTCCTTCTAGAGCAGGGAGGGCCCAGGTCTCTGACCTAGGGACACACCCTCCCCATCAGAATCTCCCTGCCCCCTTTCTCTCTCCTCCCAAGGCACTGAGCTCATCCCTCAAATTCTTTCTTCCACTGGAATCTGAGGCAGACCCTCCCCTTCTACCAGGAAGGACCTGTGTCCTGATGGCACAGGGACCCACCTCC
>NW_005370144.1:67475-70679 GCF_000412655.1 Myotis brandtii
GGCCCCTGGCTGTGCAGGCTGACGCTCTAACCACTGAGAAAACAGATCTGGGCTCCATGTGATTCACGTTGATTCAGAGTTCCCAGAGAGCCTCTATTTTTTGCCCAAAACCTATCACTTCAGGAGCTGCACCTAGTCAAGCCCTGCAGGGAGACAAAGAGCTGAGGACAGCACAGCCGGTGTCGCTCATTGGGTTGAGCAGCGACCCATCCACAAAGAGGTCACCAGTTCCATTCCTGGTCAGGACCCAGGCCCAAGTTGCAGGCTTGATTCCCAGTAGGAGGTGTGTAGAGACAGCCAACCAATGAATCTCTCTCATCACTGATGTTTCTATCTCTCTCACTTCCTCTCTGGAATCTATAAAAGTCATTTAAATAAGTAAATAAATAGATAGCTGAGGACAAAGGGAGGAGGCAGCTGAGCCCCAAGGTCCGGGGCCTGATGCCACAGGGGTGGGTGCTCCCTCCAGGCAGGGGAGCTCTCCCTCTGCCCCCCTACCTCCAGCTCCCGCCTGTGCACCAACACCTCCACACGCTTCTACTCTGGGCTTCCCCCTGTGCTGGGCCCAAGGGTGACACAACTCTGCGGGAAGAAGGGGAGAGGGCACCGAGGCAGAGGTGCGGGAGACACGGGATGAGCCCTCCTCAGAGGCACAGCAGGAGGGACAGGCTGACCCTGGAGGCTGGGCTGACACTGGGCTGGTGGGCCCAGGCCCTGGGACACTGTGACTGCTTTCTTATGTGGGGCTCCAAGCTGCCAATCACAGCAGAGTCCGTCCTCCCTGACTCTGGGCAACGCCACAGCAGCTGGGGGCCAAGGGACATTGCTCAGAGGACACCCGCGGGCATGGGACCATCTCCCTGAGTGTCCCGGGGCCCTGCCTGCTGTGCTCGCTCACCCTTTTGTACCGAATGTCCTGGAGCCCCTCCACTGCGACCCAGGCGTCCCCCTCCTTGACCTCCACCTCGTAGCACAGGTATGTTTGCTTCTCCCTTTTGTTTCGGAAGTTTCTCTTGAAGGTTGTTTGTTTCATCAGGGGTCTGTGGACACAGGCAGGAGAAAGCAAGGAATGGGGCTCCTCTGGGGATCACCCCGTTCTCCTCCCCTCTGCACCCACATCCCGGCTAGACCCACAGAGGATGGACGTCCACTCACTTCTCTGGGGACACCTAACCGCCCTCTCTGACCCCTTCGGGGGCTCCTGGGGAAGTCAGCCTGTCTCTTTTGTCAGGGTCCCCCCGGGAGCAGTGCACGGGCTCAGAGCTCTGAAGGGGCCTCTCCTGGCATCACCGTCCTGCCCTCGTCCTGCTGACCCAGCCCTGCCAGGTGCAGCCCAGTGGCGCTGTTTCCTCTGCTCTTCTGGGTTAACCTGAGCCACATGGTGCATCAGGGGAAAGGGTGGCCCCATCGGGGAAAAGAGATGCCAAACTAGTCTTCTCAAATAACTCATGACATTTCCCTTCTCATCATGAAAACAATCATGTCCTTTACAAAAACCAAAACATAGATCTGAATGTGACCTCCTAGGGCCTCAGTGCAGAGCAGAAAGAATAGAATTCCTGGGAGACAGAGAGAGAGAGGAGAAACAGGGAACCTCAAGGGTGACCCCCAGATTTTAGCCTGGGACCATGGGAGGCGGGTAGGACAGGCCAACAGGGTATCAGCTGAGGGGTCCTGGATATAGAAGGGCCATCAAGAGAGACGGAACAAGCAGGGGGTCCCCTGGGGAGAAGGCAAGTCCCTTCAGGGAGCCAGGAGGAGGGGATCAGAAGCAGGGCTGCTCCAGGGGCCAGTGGTACCTGCCACCACGTGCTGGGTTGTCCTCCATGTCTCAGCTCCTTCACTTCCTTGCTGGTCACGGCCCGTCCTCCGTCTGGGACGCTTTAAGGACTGAGGTGCCTTATATGCCATCAGAGCACCTGGAACCTGCTGAGCTGGCCCTGCTGCGCCCCACCCCTTCCCTAAACTCAAGACACTCATGCCAACCACATTGAGTCATAGGAGAGGGAACTTTTCTGCCCAAATGTCTCATCCTGTGCCCTCAGGGGCAAGTTAGGTTTTGATTTCTCTGTTCTGACAAAGGCCCTCCCTGGACTGACCTGGGCCAGTGAGGTCCTAGGAGGTGGGGTCACTCTGGGCAGCACGGCACAGCCAGGCAGGAGGCGAGAGCGCAGATAAGAGGACAGGCGCTCCTACCTGAGGAGGGTCCGGGTACGGAACACGGAACCCCCACAGGACAGGCCCCGGGTGCCCATCCCTGACTCTCCTGTAGCCGCCAGTGCAGGGCATGGCCGGGCCCAGTGCAGGGACCTGCGGGGCTGAGCCAGGAGGGAGACTCTGCCCTGAGGGGAAGGGCAGGGCAGGACCAACGTGAGCTGAGCTCTCCTTAGGAGCCACCCTGTAAGGGAAGGAACTGGACTCAGTGCCTTTGTCCACCCATTACACAGAGGAGAACAGAGAGGCTCCCAGCAGGGCTGGGCCAGGATGGCCTGGGAACAGAGGATGCAGGGTGTGCCCGCCTCAGGAAGGGGCACCGCTCGTCCTCTCCACCCCCAGCCTCGATGAACGGGGGAAATTGTGTTCCAGGCTCAAGTGTGACCTGAGCCCCAGCTGGTAGAGTTTGTCCCAGAGGGGATGCCCCTCTGTCCCACTGACTGTCCATCCGGCTCCTCTCAGACCACCCTGTGCCGGCCCCACGCTCCCTCCCAGGGGACGTGCCCAGCTCAGTGAGGGCAAGGCCAGCCCCATGGAGTCCGACCCTGGCCGCCCGCACTGAGGACCAGGCTGCTCCCTTTCAGGTCACCTGGTCACATCCTTCACGTGGCACCTGTAATACTGGGTCCCCCTCTTTCTGGGCTGGGCGCCCCTCCACATGAACAAACAGGTGTCCTCTGCACCGAGCCCCTCCCACCTGCTCTGTCCTTGGACCATGGTGGCCCTGGGAGCAGCCATGCTGTCTTTCTGGAGGCTCAGGGCTTTGCAGGCGTGGAACGCGGCCCCGGTCTGCCCTCCTGCAGGTGGCCTTCCGGCAGGAGGACAGGCTGAGGTGGGGAGCCCAGGGCTCAACCGAGTCCTCAGCTGTGAGCTACCCTCTCCGAAGTCTCATGGCCCCGTGTCAGGGGCAAAGCCCTGAGCCCGGGGTTCCGGGGCGACGGGGCCCTGGGAGTTGGGGGTCAGGTCTGCCTGGACCTGCATGTGACAGCG
>NW_005370145.1:0-25634 GCF_000412655.1 Myotis brandtii
AGTCCTTCAGTTGATCTCTTACTCCCCCCAACCCTCCTCTACCTTCCTGCTGTAGTTTAATAGTCTGTTTGATGCTTCTTTGCCTCTATCTATTTTTGTTCAACAGTTTATAATGTTCTTTATATTCCACAAATGAGTGAGATGACTTGGTACTTTCTTCTGTGTTCAGGAAAGATAACATTAGATATGCAATACGGAGCCCAGGCTGCTGAGGCTCAGTGGGTTGGAGCGTCATCCCGGGCACCAGAAGATCATGGGTTCTATTCTTTGTCAGGGCACATGCCTAGGTTGCAGATTTGATCCCCGGTCCGGGTACATGCAGGAGGCAACTGATCAATGTTTCTCTCTCATATCTCTCTCTCTCTCTCTCTCTCTCTCTCTCTCTCTCTCTCTCTCTCTCCCTTTCCCCTTCCCTCCCTCTCTTAAATCAGTAAAAATTTTAATGCAATACTGAGTGATTATATGAAGACCTCAACAACTGAGCCACTCCCCTTTTTATGGTTACTGCACCAGCTTTTTACTAGTAAAGTCATTAAATGATAAATATGAACTATATCAAACACACAAAAGAATATAAGCATTTTATATAAATCTCACAAGATAAAATCTCTTGTTACTGTCTTATATCATACCGAATGACTCTCCTTTTTTTCAATTTAAAAGATTTGGGGAGCCAAAGATAAATACTGCATGGTATCACTTATACATGTGGAATCTAAAAAAAAAATTTGTTTAAGTCAAACTCATAGAAATAGAGACTGGAATGGTGGTTGTCAGGGGCTGGGAGAAGGTGGTCGCTAATCTCAAAAGGTCCCATGCTATATGATTCCATTTATATAACATTCTAGAAATGACAAAATTATAGAGATAGAAAACAGATTAGTGATTGCCAGGGCTTAGGGATGGTGATGGGTGGAGAAAGAATGTGAAACCAGAAAGATCTTTATGTTAATGGAATAGCTCTGTATCTCACTTGCAATGGTGTTTACAAATCTACACATGTGATAGGGCATAGAATGATACACACTCACTGAACCCCTGTTGGTTTCCTGGTTTTGATATTGTACTCTAGTTAACATTAAGATGTGCATGGCACCTCTTTGTCCTATCTTTGCAATTTCCTGAGAACCTATAAATATTTCAAAATAAACAATTTAATGAACCACGAATACCCATAATAATGTGAATAAATCATCAAGACATTATGCCAAGTACATAAAGCCAGATGCAAAAGAGTATATTATGTGTGATTCCGTTTATATATAACTATAGGAAAGACAAATCTAATTTATGGTGACAAAAAGCAAACCCATGGCTTCCTGGGGCCAGGGAGTTGACTGAGCACAAAGGAACATTGTGGTGCAATGAAAACATTGCTTATACTAGTATTTAAGTGGTCATAAATGTAAGGATGTATAAATCTGTCAGAACTCATGAGAATATACATTTTAAATGCATGCATTTTATTGTACATAAATTGTACATTACTAATGTCTGTTTATAATCACTTTTTAATAAAACAAAAATCACCAAATCATAGTTTATGAATAAGAAAAGAACAAAATATTTTCATAAACAGTAAAATATATAATTGTACATTTTTATTATAAAATATGGCTTACTTGATAGCGTATTTTACAGACCTAGAACAAATATTCCAAAAATTTATATGAAACCAAAAAAGATCCCAAATAGTCTCAACAACCTTGAGAGAAAAAAGCAAAGATGGAGTTATCACAATATCTGATATCAAACTATACTGCAAAGCCATTGTAATCAAAACAGCCTGGTACTGGCATAAGAACAGAAATGTAGACCAATGAAACAGAACAGAGAACCACTTCTTTATGGTCAGTTAATATTTGCCAAAGGAGGCAAGAGCATACCATGGAATAAAGACAGTCTCTTCCATAAATGATGCTGGGAAAATTGAACAGGTATATGCAAAAAAAAAAAAAAATGCAACTAGACCACCAACTTATACCATATACAAGAATAAACTCAAAATGGATTAAAGACTTAAATATAAGTTTCAAAACCATACAAATCCTAGAAGAAAACATAGTAAAATCTCAGACATCTCTCAAAGCAATATTTCTGACAATATGTCTCCTATGGCAGGGGAAACAAAGAAAAAATAAACAAATGTGTTTTCATCAAATTAAAAAGCTTCTGCACAGCAAAAGAAACCATCAATAAAATTAAAAGGGAACCCATTGTATGGGAGAACATATTTGGCAATGATGCATCTAATAAAGGGTTAATATCCAAAATATATTTTTTAAAATTCTCCAGGAAAAAAAAGAGAAAGAACTATATAAGGAAAAAAATACTAGTAAAGTTTAAATAGTGAGTCAAAGTGAAAATATAAAGCCAATCACTGGGCAGTCTTCCCATACATACCCAAATGCAGTTCCCTTTAAACTGGCTGCCTCAGGTTCTAGAAATATGAAAAAAGCAAGGAGATGCCAAGTTCCCACCCTTGAGAGAAGTTTCCAGCAATTAAGAGAAGGATACCCTCTGAAGAGGACCCTAGGGAGGCAGTGAGAAATCCACTCCACACCTAACTCACTCACACAGATCCTGGGCTGCCTGGGGAGAACACGCTCACAGGTTGGCACATTGTTGCAAGTCTCTGTCTCTTGGACCCAGACAATAGGTGCCCGGGTGCTCCAGCCTAAAGACTGTGCCACTGCCTTACCCCTCGCATTATCCATGATTCTTTGTTCCACGTAACAGGAAATCAATTCCAAGTGCTTTTTTACAAAGCAAAGACATTTATTGGCTCCTACGATTGAAAACGGCAGGAGTTGTGTGACCTCAGGTATGGTTGGACCAAGGGGTTCAAACAATATCATCAGGACTCAGTCCCTCTCTTTCCCTCCATGACACAGCTTTGCTTTCCTCCGTGTTGGCTTTATTCTCTGATAACCTTTCTCACGTGCGGCCACTAGAGTCAAGAGTCAACAGGTCATTACAGGCCCACCTCAGGGGTGTTGCAGGTTTGGTTCCAGGCCACCACAACAAAGCAAGGATTGCAATAAAGAGAGTCATAATCTTTTTGCCGGTGGAGAGTCGGGCTTCCCATTTGTGAGAAAACACATCATCTGTGAAGCGCAGTAAACTAAAGAGTAATAAAATGAGGTCTGCCTGTAGTCAACAAGCAACCAGGATGGAAACACAGAGACTTGATTCTATTTCCATCAAAGTCCCGAAAGTAAGCCTCTTGGGCTCTGATAAGCCCATCCTGGGCCATGTGTCCACCTCCTAACCAATCACAATCCAAGGTGATGTAATACTCTAATTGGTCGGTTTTCATTGAATCATTAATTGGAAGACAAGGAGCAAAGTCATTATGCAGCCTGAGTTTCACCAGCAATACACACATGTGAGTAAAAGCAATAAAAGTAAAAAAAATAAAAATAAAAAAAGGAATCTCTGGAAGACTGAGCAGGTTTTCAGATTTTGTTCTCCTCCAGGTAATAAGAAGAAGCGCTAGCCCACTAAGTGTAAGAAGCTTCCCTGAGAAGTCTGGAGATATTATAAGTTAATATGCGTAAAAAGCACTTAGAAGAATGTCTGACCCAAAGTAAATACTATAAAACTGTTAACTATCATCACAGAAGAAAGATTCTGGAGGAAAAATAAACATATCCTAATAGGCAAGGTGGAGGTACAGAATAGTTTAATCTAAATATTGAAAGGAGTGTAACTGGATTTTGTAACAAACCGGTGAAGCAGGTTCGATTACTTTTTGCTGCTTTGATTCACAGTTTGAGAATGACAAGGCATTTAAAATATCTTTTCTGCCGAAACCGGTTTGGCTCAGTGGATAGAGCGTTGGCCTGCGGACTGAGGGGTCCCAGGTTCGATTCCGGTCAAGGGCATGTACCTTGGTTGCAGGCACATCCCCAGTGGGAAGCAGGAGGCAGCTGATCGATGTTTTTCTCTCATCCATGTTTCTAACTCTCTATCTCTCTCCCTTCCTCTCTGTAAAAAATCAATAAAATATATTTTAAAATAAAATAAAATATCTTTTCTGGCCCTAGCTGGTTTGGCTCAGTGGATAGAGTGTCGGCCTTCAGGCTGAAGGGTCCCAGGTTCAATTCCAGTCAGGGGCACATGCCGGGTTGCAGGCTTGATCCCCAGTAGGGGGCGTGCAAGAGGCAGCCATGCAATGATTCTCTCTCATCATTGATGTTTCTATCTCTCCCTCTCCCTTTCTCTCTGAATTCAATAAAAAATAGATTTTAAAAATTAAGTATCTTTTCCATCATCAATACAAGGAAATTTGGTACAGAATAAATATCCAATACTGATTACAGATGGGGGACTGATAGGCACTGGAGTATACCCTCCTACACCAAATTCCAGCTGTAGAAACAATAGGGACTATAAACAAATGACTATTCTCCAAAACTGAAAAGTGAATGCTTGGAGGAATAGAGAGAACTTGCTAAAAATGGAAATCATACTAGATTAGATTAAAAGGGAACATTGTGGCCCAGAACATTAGCAAGACCGTATAGGGAGGAATATATTTCTCTCCGTCAGAAGGAAACAAGGCCAATGCTCTGAGGTGTGATAGCTGCATGGGAGCCATCGACAGGGAATATGAAGCCATCACACTCAGAATTCCAAATTCCCATGTACCTCACCAGCAGCTCATCCCATCCACTTCCAACTTTCAGTGAAAAGAAATAGACTGCAACCCTGACAGCATACCAGCCCCTCTCCCCAGCTGAGCTGTGAAAGCCAAGACAGCAGTCTTTTCAAAGGAATGGGCAGTGACCCCCAAAAGGGAATTGGAGTCAGTGATTGCTGAAGGTAGGGGTGCAGGTGAGATTGGACACAGTAGAACTGATTGAAAATCTGATGCCCAGCTGGTGTGGCTCAGTGTTTGAGCATCAACCTATGAACCAAGAGGTCACCAGTGTGTTCCCAGTCAGGGCACATGCCTGGGTTGTGGGCTTGATCTCCAGTAGGGGCATGCAGAGGCAGTCGATAGATGTTTATATAGATAAAGGGCCTGCAAAAAGTTATTTGCTTTAGACCCTGTCCATCTCTCTCATCAATGTTTCTATCTCTCTATCCCTCTTTCTTCCTCTCTAAAAAAATCAATAAAAACATATTTTTTAAAAGAAAAAAGAAAGAAAATCTGCATAAAAGCAAATGGTCTCCATATTCCTTTATCAACCCACTCAGGCAATCCTCCCTCCTCCCCAGCAGGAGACTAAAAGTTTATCCTCGGATAGAGCAAGGGGACTCTGGACTTGGGGTATGTCCTATTGAAAACAGAAAATCTAAGTGAAAGCCAACACACTAAATACTGAGTTCCCGGTTCTCTTTCTCCAAATGCTACCGAGAATGCTGATGGTCAGGTTTATACACCCCAATCAGGAAAGTGAGATATCTGTCTCTGGAGAAACCAGCCAATGCAAGAGGACAGACCTGACAATTCTCATACTGAAGTTGTCCTCCCAAATGATCAGGTCTCTGCCCATTCCTTTGAAAAGCCCCACCAATGAGCACAATCACATTTTCTTAAAAATTTTTCAATTACAGTTGACATTCAAAATTATATTAGCTTCAGATGTAGCTAATGGGTAGACATTTATATAACTTACGAAGTGATCCCCCTGATAAGTCTAGTATCCACATGACACCATACGTAGTTTATTACAACATGATTGACTACGTTCCCTCAGCTGTACTTTACATCCCCCATGACTATGTTGTAACTACCAATTTGTACTTTTGAAATGTATTGCCTCCCTCTTAAATGTGAAGAGAAAGCTAAATGTCTGGTGAGACATTTGAAAGAAAAAAGGGATTCAGGAAAACAGGAATAGAAGTTTTTTAAAAAACTGTAATTACCATGTTCAGAAATATTAAAGATTTAGCATCCTTGGAACAAGAACAAAGTGTTTTTCTAAAAGTAACAAACAATAAGAAAAGTTTTAATAGCAGAAAAATTTTAATGCAATAGAAGAGGTGGGGAAGTTGAGAAAGTCTCTAAGAAAATACTAAAAAAGAGCTGGAAAATAGAAGAGATAATATAGGAACTACTGATCAGATGTGTAGGTCACTATATTGTGGGGCTTCTTTGTTATGAAGCTTAGCCTATACTTTCACTAACTGGAATACCTTCAAAATTCTGAGGGAAGTTAATTTCCCATCCAGGAATCTATTTCTAGGCAAATTACCAATCAAATGTGAGTTGAATAATGACTTTTTCAAACATGCAAGATATCAAAAAATGCACCTCTTAAGCACTCTTCCTCAGGAATCTTCTGGAATAGATGCACCTGCAGGCTCCATGTGCACTGGCTGCACAATAAACAAATATGTAAGTACTACCTCACTAACCATTATCCTAAAAATTCGCTGATAAACCACCATTCCTCACATGGGCCTGTGAATTGTGTGATACATTTTTAATCGAGTTGTTTATATAGATAAAGGGCTTGCAAAAATTTATTTGCTTCAGACCCTGTATATCCTAGCAAGAGTCCTAACTAATCAAAGCAACAGACTTTTACAATAATGAGCACACAAGGATTTAAGAATGAAGAGGTCATAAGAGATCAACCAAAGGACTTGTATGTATGCATATTAGCATAACCAATGGACACAGACACTGGGGCGGTGGGGGCTTGCCCTCGGGGGTGAGAGTGGCGGTGGGAAGGGGTCAATGGAGAAAAAAGAGACATATGTAATACTTTAAAGAATGAAGAAGTCATAAGACTGGGGAGTGGATTCATCAGAGTGGTAAGGACAAAAGGTTACACTAAGGGTCAGAGAATGGGTGGTAGCAATATGAATCAAGCTCATGACACTTTCTGGGCTAGTTCACCTCTCCCCTCCTTGAACTTTAGCCCCTCACTTATAAAGCAGGGATAAGATCCACTCTGTTTTGTAAAATTAAAGTAGACACATTCATTCTCTTTTCTCTCTCTCTCTCTCTCTCTCTCTCTCTCTCTCACACACATACCTGGATTGTCAGCCAATTGCCAATTGTTTTTGAAGATGGGGATGGCAGTGTATGAATCTTAAGAAAGTCAATATCTGTGTTGTTGTTTTTTTCATTTTACAGACATTAATATAAAAAAAACAGTGATACCTGAGAATTAATTTTGAAAATCATTTATTTATGTTGGTAAAGTACAATAGGCCTATGACTATTTACAAAACATCCCAGAGCCACTTTGGTTTTGGAAAGCCAGTAAGCAGAGCAGAGGAAAGATGAGACTGAGAGATAAGTTGTTTTACATAATAAACTAAGAATAATACTGACTTTCCTCAAGTATGCCATTAGTGCGGAGGGGAGAGAGGGAGGGAGAGGTGAGACAGCCTGGGAATAAGCAAAAAAAAGGTAAGGTATTTCCACAACAAGGACCTGTGGGTTGGACATGGGGGTACTGGGGAGTCAAGTAGGCCACAGAGCCATTTCTGGTGGCAGGAATGATTGCAAAAAATGTTAAGAATATAGATGGCTAATATGAATCCTTACAGATGATCCTGTCTTTGTTTAAAATTTGATATTTTGTTCATCATGGTTATTTATCTTGATTACTGGGTTTTTGTGGGGCCCCTTAAGTGTTGCACCTGAGGTTAAGTACCACTCACCTCACCCCAGTCCCTGCCCTGGTTATTACCTCTTCAAACCTTCAGTACAAGTCTGCTAGGTGGAACATCTTTGGGTTAGTGATAGCTTTTAAAAATGGTTCAACACAGGATGGAGCAAGAAAGCCATCAACAGTAGACATACATAAAAATTGTCTAAAGTCAGTGTGAACAAGGTATTTGAATCATGTACAATTACATGGTAAACAGAAAGAGAAAGATTAACAGTTTGGGATGGTTAGAGGGTGCTGGCAAGGATCCCAGAGAAGAAATGGAATTTCTCTATCCTCTGTGCCCTCTGCTGGGGCCGCACAACACACTTGTCCTTCAATCTTTACTTCTCAAAAATGGAGTGAGAAGCCCAAGATGTGGTGGGCTGGCCTGGCAGTTCGGTCCTGAAAAGAGAGGCCAAGAACTGGATGTTGGATCCCTGAGGAAAATAGATTCCGGTGGGGCTGGAGGGAGTGAACAGGATTAACCTCTCAACCCCTTTACACAAATGTTGAGAAAGCCAGCTTCAGAACAAGTAAACCCAAGTCATCTAGAGATGCCAATTTCCTGGCGAGGGGATTTAAGAGGCTTATCTTGACACCATGTTTGCTAATGCAAATTGGCTACAAACAAGAATGCCTGGAGTCCATACCTCCTCCACCAATGAAGTTGGGGAGGTAAGAACAAGGCACAGAGCCTCTGGTCCCTGTTCCACTACTTGTTCTGGATGAATCCAACCTTTCATTTTTCTTGTGTCAGCAACCAAGCAGTGAGTACCGCTAGGGAAATCACCCCTGAGCCATGTTTCTCTACCTCTTCCCGCATTTTGCCCCTACAAAGCCTGGAAGACATGTTTTTCCTAATAGCTCTCTGTCCTGGCTCCATGAAACTTTAATATATTAGCATGTCTGTTTATGTGCATGGCCCTTTGGAAGGCCACCAACCACTGTAATAACTAGGACGTTGTTGCCCCACTGTGAGAGTGCACAATCTGAGGCCAGTTCCTTCACATTTTCCAGGTTTTATCTCCTCCCTCGGGGTCTTCTCCTCGTCACTTATCCTCATTCTCCTGCATCCCAGCCTCTCCCTCTCACTGGCTCTGCTGCGCACCCACCTCCAGCTACGGCCCTCTCTCTGTTCCCTTCTGGCCTTATTTCTTGAAAGGCAGGTTGCACTCTGGTCTGCATTCTGCCTCCATCTCTCTACTGAACCTGTTCTCCACAATTTCACAAATGAATTGTGTCTCCTACACACGCATACTCTTTCAGCCAGCAATTCCATGTAACAGAACTTTTAGCAGCACTTGCCTAGGAGATGGCAAAACTGAATGCTGGTGTTCACAACTGTTTCCAGCAAGCCGGAGATGTTAAATAACCATGAATATCGAGTAACAGTGGTATGCCTAATTCTTAGTGGACCTAGGACTTGGTTCAACCGACTGTATACAATCCAGCCGTTGTAGTCAATGTAGCCTGCCTGTCCATGGTATAAGCTTTCAACTTTAATTAGTGTAAACATTATGAACACCCCCTTTGAAAATCCTTGACTTACTCCTCTCCATGACAACTCAGCCAACGGCTTTTCTGGTGTATTCCTCTGTCTGAAAAGTAAAGACAGCTGTGTTGTTTGTCTTTTATTTGTTTGTTTTACTTTGTTCCTGGGTATTTTTCTATTCTGGTAGCCTTTTATCCTTTGCACCCTTTCCTTGGGCTCTAACCCAGAGAAGTGAAACCGTCAAGTTCCCAAGGATGTAGGTACAAACACGCCCTTTGTAGCATTCAGCACAGGTCATACAAGTGGAAACCACTGAATGCTCATCAACAGAGGAATGGCTGGGTGCACTGGGGAGCACCATGCAGCCATTTAAAAGAATGAGTCAGATGCATAACTATTGAGCTGCAGAGGTTTCCAAGAGATCTATCTCTTGAGTGAGAAAAGCAAGCTTCCGGAAAATGTATACAGTGCAGCACAACTCTTTTTTTAAACGACCAAAATCAACTGCTTCTAGAAGTGTATTCATGATTGAAGATGCACCTATGAATCCACAGACTCATGAGCAGACTCCTTGGGCTTGACCTGGGTTTCGCTCTAGAAAGCAGATTTACCTTGCCCTGGCTTACCCCAGCCAGCAGTCCTATTCACTGTAAGCCAAAAGCTTACAATGACTTCTTAGACCAAGAAGATCTAGATTAGGGACCTACCAAGGGCTCCATCTGGTTCCTGGGTGGGTGACAAAGCCTGAGCCCTGAATCATCTTTCTAATGTGTACAAAGTCCCTAACCAGCACTGGCCCACTCCTGTTCCCTGGTTTCCTCCCCTGAGTGCCATGAAGGACCAGGAAATAGCTGGGGTTGAGTGGGATTAAGACAAGAGGGAAGAAGAAGAAGAAAGTGGAACTTCGTGCCTACTGTTCACATAAAATTTTTTAGACTTCTTTTTTTATTTTTTAAATATTTATTGTTGAAAGTATTACATAGGTCCTCCTTTTCCCCCATCCTTTTCCACCTCTTCCAGCCAGGCCCTCACCACCCCATTGTCTGTGTCCATGGGTTATGCATATATGCATACAAGTTCATTGGTGGATCTCTGAGAATTCTGGTAGAGGAAGCAGGCACCATGGTCAGTAAAATGAGGCCATTATAAATATTTACCTGGAATATAAGGAAGACAAAAAGGCTGCATTCACCTGGAAAGGGCAAAGTTCATGAGAACTGTCCATGTATCCTGGGCCCCTAAGTGACTCCATACTGCACCCTAATACCCAGACCCCTAACCCTTCCTGCACCCATTATGAAGGTTGGACAAGAGGAGGCTCTCACTGCCTGCCTCCGTTAGGCCTCCTTCAATATCTGGTGTAACTACGACCCTAATGCCAGGATGCTTGCAACCAGGTTCAGGGAGAGGCAGGGAGCAAGTCTCTGAGCTGTTACTTTTCCAGGTTCTAGGCAGCCTGGCAACCTCTGGTCATTTATTGAAGGACGGCGCTCAGATGCGGAAGAAATCAGGAACTGAAGACTTTCGGGACCATAAGGGGTCTAGCAGCCCAGCCAAGCCTCACAGGCTGGCCTTCCACATGTTGGCCACCGCCTTCTCACGCCCCGGTCCAGAAAAAGGGAAACTTTCCGCTCCGGAAGGGGAAGGCCCACTCACCCCCTCTATCAACCAGCTCTCCAAAAGGCCTGGAGGCCTGGGGAGTGTCCTCATCCTTGCTCCCTCCAACCTGGAGGCTCTTGGCCCCAGGCCTCGCCCGGAGGTTCAGAGGCGCTCTGCCGCATCCATCCTCTAGGCCTCACCCGGGCCAAGGGCCCCTTTATCTTCCCACAGCAGCTCGAACCAGTAGGCGCTGCCCTTCCCCATTCTGCTGGGCAGCTGGCAGGTTGGGGCTCGTCTGGGGCGGAGACTTGGGAGCGCCTGAAAGTAGTGAGGAGGGCGGGGACCCAGACCCATCTTTCAAGGCCCGAACTGCCTTAGGGCATCTAGACTCACGCCGGCGGCCCTGAGCGGCTCCCCCTCGCCATGGGCCGCTACCGCATCTGCGTGGCCACCGGGGCCTGGCTCTTCTCCGGGTCGTTCAACCGCGTGCAGCTGTGGCTGGTCGGGGAGCGCGGGGAGGCGGAGCTGGAGCTGCAGCTGCGGTCAACGCGGGGCCAGGTGGGCGGGGGAAGCGGGGACTCAGACCCCCTGACTGGGCTGGCTGAGTGAGGGCGGGCGGGACGAGGGAGGCTGGGAGCCAATGACAATGCAGCTTCCCCAGCTGGGCCTTCCAGTGAGAAGGGATGCCTGCACCTCTGTGGGTGACAGGTTCAGAGCCAGGGCCCTGGCTGGGTTCAACCCCTTTCCCCCCTCTCCCCTCGGCCCCACCGTGGTCCTCACATCCTCCACTACTTTTCTCCCATTGACCCCAGGCCAGTGTTCCTATGGGATCAATGGTCAAGGTGAAGGACCTCTGAGAGCGCGGGCGCGGTGAGAGCTCAGTTAATGGACAGGGTAGGTGATGGTGCTCAGTGTTCAATTCAAGACACTGTGGGCCTCGCCCGCATCCCTCCTCTTTCTGGTGAGATGGGCGTCTGAGACCCACAGGCACCACAGGTGTTGGGAGGAGGCAATGCTGTCCCTGGAGGCCTTGTCACCAGACTCCGCAGAGGACCCCGCACCCTCAGTTAAACGTCCTCTCCCGGGTCCCCGCTACTAAGTCTCACCAGGTTCTGTCCCCACAGGTGGAGGAGTTTGAACAGGACGTTCCCCAGGACTTGGGGCCACTGCAGTTCGTGAAGTTGCGCAAACACCACTCCCTGGTGGACGACGCCTGGTTCTGCGACCGCATCACCGTGCAGGGCCCAGGAGCCTTAGAGGAGGCCGCCTTCCCCTGCTACCGCTGGGTGCAGGGCGAGGGCGTGCTGACCCTGCCTGAGGGCACCGGTGAGGGGCCGCCTCAGGGAAGTGGGAGCGGGGCGTAGGGAGTAGTGGAGAGGAGGATGGGGGGTGGGGAGGAGGGAGGATTGCACTGAGGATGGTCCTAGACTAGAGGCTTGAAAAAGTGCGTGCTCAGTAGGTTAAGGATGGCCAAGGCAGGCAATGAAGGGAAATTTACACATAAAATTAAAAAGGCTGGAAGTGGGCCTGGACAGGGAAGTGAGTGATGTGTACATCCCACCTCCCAAGAATGTGAGCAGAGGGAATGGGAGGTGCAGCCACGCTGGGAAACAGAAGAGCCAAAGTAAAGTGGAAAGGAATCTCCGTGTGACTGGGAACCAGTTAGGGCAGGGACAGGTAAGGCTAGCACATGTGACCCCTGAGAGGAAGCAGGGAAGGGGAGCAATAAATGATGTGACCACATGGAAAGACACCTGTGAGGGCAGGGAGCACGCTGACTGTTGGAATGAAGGAGGACAGCAAATATTGAATTACTGTGGTAAATAAGAGACAGGAACACAGAGACAAATGGGGGTGAGAACAGGTAAGGCTGGAAACATTACGTATCTGACTTTGATACAGGTGAGTATAAGTACTGATAAGAGCAGGAAGAAGTCAGTAAACACGGACTTCAATAGTAAGTCTAGGAAAGACGAAGTCAGGTAAAGAAAGCAAACAGCTTTTGAGAACAGCTGCAGGTGTGGCAGGTGAGATGCAAGAAGTGAAAATTCACCAAAGCAATATGTAGTAGGAAAACAGGTGTGGGCATAGGGGTGACTAAGATTTAATCACCTTGCCCTAGCCAGTTTGGCTCAGTGGATAGACCCGTGACTGGAATCGGCCTGCGGACCTAAGGATCTGGGGTTCGATTCCAGTCAAGGGCACAGACCTTCATTGCAGGCTCCTCCTCGGCCCAGGTCCTGGTCGGGACTCGTGCAGGAGACAGCCAATCAATTTGTTTCTCTAATATCGGTGTTTCTCTCTGTCTTTCCCTCTCTCTTCCATTCTCCCTGAAAATCAATGGAAAAATATCCTCAGGTAAAGATTTTTTAAAAAAAGATTTTGTCACCTTAATTCAGGTGATTTATCCAACCATAGATATGGATGAAATCGGATCAGGTAGGGAAAGATGGATTAAGGGACAAGAAAATGGTGGCAAACATGACACTTTGGTCTCAAGGCAAGAGACGGGGGCTGAGATAAGTGAGACCAGGAGGGCAAAGCTGGGATAAATGTGTCTGGGGAATCAATGAACTGAGGAACAGACGGAGATAAAAGCAACAGAGCACAACTGAACACAGGGACTACGATACGAAAAGGACGGTGAGGACAGAGCACAGGAACACGCAAAACTGTGTGGCCAATTGTCTTCATGTCTCCCCAGCCCGCCTGGCAGGAGACAATGCATCAGATGTGTTCCAGAAACATCGAGAGAAGGAACTGAAGGAAAGACAGCAAGTATACTGGTGACCACCCACCCATATTAGACCCCAAGTTTCACCCCCCTCTCCTGACCCTGCCCACATCACTGACCTGAACCTTGTCCCCATGTCCTAGCTGGGCCACCTGGAAGGAAGGGTTACCCCTGACTATAGCTGCAGGCAGTGAGGACGATCTACCTCCAAATGTGAGATTCCACGAGAAGAAGAGGCTGGACTTTGAATGGACACTGAAGGCTGGGTGAGGAAAAGCCTGGAGCTCAGAGTAGACTAAGGGCTGGGAGACCCAAGAATGGTGGTAAACAGTGAGGGGCTGAGGAGTCAGCAAAGGGGCTCATGCCTCAATGCCTGTCCTAGGGCACTGGAGATGGCCCTCAAGCGTGTGTACACCCTCCTGAGCTCCTGGAACCATCTGGAGGATTTTGATCAGATCTTCTGGGGCCAGAAGAGCAATCTGGCTGGTCAGTGATTCCCCCAGGTGTCTATAAACCTGTGATGGCCCCTTTTGATGACCTAACCTTCATACTCCGTAGTCCCCAATAAGGCCTTGCCAGATGAGACGTCATCTCAGAGAGGGGCTGGATACAGGGCAATCATATGCCTGAATCATTGGGGTGGTAAACCCACAATATAGTATACAGATGATGTATTATAGAATTATACACCTGAAACTTACATAATTTTATCAACCAATATCACCCCAATAAATTCAATTTTTTTTAAAAGAATATCCTCCTCCTACCCTCCACCCTGACCCCACAGAGAAGGTTCACCAGCGCTGGCAGGATGATGAGTTTTTTGGCTACCAGTTCCTCAATGGCGCCAACCCCATGCTGTTGAGACGCTCCACCTCTCTGCCCTCCCGGCTGGTGCTGCCCTCAGGAATGGAAGAGCTTCAGGCCCAGTTGGAGAAAGAACTCCAGGTATCTCCTCCCACCCTACATTGTTCTCTCCTTGTCTGTGTGGGGAGAAGTGGTGAAGAGGAGGAACCAAAAGTGAGTCTGGGAAGGGAGGCTGTGGTAACTCTTGTCCTTGGGTGAAGAGTCCTGTGCTGGTAAAAAACCTAGAGATGATAAAACATGTAGGAGAAACTATGAGGAACTCCCAGCATGGATGTCCAAGGTGCATGCAGGTGGGGCCAGACATGTTAACTGGGACAAACACATTCCCAGTGTTCATGGGCAGAAAGAAGGGTGAAGAATTCACTGTCAGCCCAGCAGTGTGGCTCAGTGGTTGAGCATTGACCTATGAACCTGGAGGATAAGGTTCAATTCCTGGTCAGGGCACATGCCCAGATTGCTGGCTTGCTCCCCAGTAGGGAGCATGCAGGAAGCAACCAAGCAATGATTTTCATCATTGATGTTTCTCTTTCTCTCTCTCCCTCTCCCTTCCTCTCTGAAATCAATAAGAGTATATTTAAAAAAAAAAAAAAAGAATGCACTGTCAGGTGGGGGGGAATTGAGGAGGTTTCCTGGAGGAGGAAGCTGGATACAGAAAAGATGAGTTGGATGTAAGGCAGACAAACAAAGCAGGATGTGAGCGTGTCCATGTGCATGTGTCTGGATTCCATGGCAATGATAGTCAAGGAACCTCTGAGGATTACTTGGCAAAGGAGGTGAAATTTGGACAGTGAGTGAAAGAGCGTTTGCTGAGCTGATGGGCACCCAACACAGGGAGCAGAGCGCTAGGGGATGTTGGGGGAGGGGCACAGCCATCTTGACAATGGGAGAGTTTGCAATGCCTGCAATGCAAACTGGACTGAGGCCTGGTTCTAAACCCAGACCTGCTACCACAAAACCTGCACAAGCCATCAACCCACACCAGGTTGTTTCTTCATTTATTTAAAACTAGAGGCCCGGTGCACAAATTCGTGCACGGGTGGGATCCCTCCGCCTGGCCGGCAATCAGGGCCGATTGGGGGTGGGGAGGGCAGCTCCAGGGGAGGGGCTGCAGGAGGTTGGCCGGCCAGCCAGGGGGAGGGACCACGGGAGGTTGGCTGTGGGAGCACACTGACCACCAGGGGGCAGCTCCTGCATTGAGCATCTGCCCCCCAGTGGTCATAGCAACTGGTCAACTGGTCGTTTGGTCATTCGGTTGCTTAGGCTTTTATATATATAGATGAAAGGAATTGGACAAGATGCTCTGGTTCTGACAATAGGGCTCTGGTACTAATATAGGATGATGGCAAGACAATAGATAAATATCTTTATTTTTTAATTAAATTTATTGGAGTGATATTGGTTAATAAAATTAAGTATCTTTATTTATTTATTTTTTAATATATATTTTATTGATTTTTTACAGAGAGGAAGGGAGAGGGATAGAGAGTTAGAAACATCGATGAGAGAGAAACATCGATCAGCTGCCTCCTGCACACCCCCTATTGAGGATGTGCCTGCAACCAAGGTACATGCCCTTGACTGGAATCGAACCTGGGACCCTTCAGTCCGCAGGCCGACGCTCTATCCACTGAGCCAAACCACTTAGGGCAAATTAAGTATCTTTAAATGTCTTGCCTCCTTTGCCCTGTCTCTGTAGATTTTGAATTCTAACTATGGATATGTTCAACTTTTCCCCAGAAAGGTTCCCTGTTTGAAGCTGACTTCATCCTTCTGGATGGAATTCCAGCCAATGTGATCCGAGAAGAGCAGCAGTACCTGGCTGCCCCCCTTGTCATGCTGAAGATGGAACCCAGTGGGAAGCTGCTGCCCATGGTCATCCAGGTGAGGCACCGCCTCCCCACACTGCTCTCTGTTCATCCTAATCTCTGCTCCCAGGGACCCAGCCCTCTGGCTTTTGGTTCCCAAATTCAATCCTCACTCAGTGAGACGTGTCCTCATGTCAGTCTTTGCTTGCAGCCTGGTTTTCCCTGACTCACCCAACTGGAAGTACCTGTTCAAGAGTCATAATGGCCTCTTGGAGTTCTCACCCTGTACTCAGTGGTTCTCAAACTTTAGAGTGCGTTAGAACCACCTGAAGGGCCAGTTAAAACACAGGTTCTGGGTCCACCACCAGATTTTCTGATTCAGTAGATCTCGGGTGGGGACTGAGAATTTGCCTTGCTAACACGTTCCAAAGTGATGCTGATGCTGCTAGTTTGGGAACACACTTTGAGAATCACTATTTACTCTCTCAGTTGCCTTGACTCTAAATACACATTGTTTCCTGAATATCTTTTCTCCCAAAGTTCTCAGTTAGCAAATACTGTCAATTATCTAACACATCCAGTTTCTCCTTTTCAATCCTCCCACCCTAACTCAGAACCTCACCACAGTTCTCCCAAACCACTGTTAGAATCTCCTTACTGGACTTCTGCTTCTGACTCTCCTGCATTCAACCTGACCATCATGGCACTCATATGGCCGCACAGCCAGTGAGAGGCAGGGTGGAAGGGTCCTCGTTCCTCCTAGATTATAACTTCCTGGAAAAGAATAACCTTACTCAGTTCCCTCTGTTTCCCCAGGAATGGTGACCATAATGTCCTTCATAAAGTGGAAGTTCAATAAACATTCAATTTCTTTTTCCCAGATCCAGCCTCCCAACCCCAGCTCCCCGACCCCATCACTGTTCCTGCCTTCGGATCCTCCACTTGCCTGGCTCCTGGCAAAGATCTGGGTACGAAATTCAGATTTCCAACTTCACCAGCTCCAATACCATCTGCTGAACACTCATCTGGTGGGTGAAGTCATTGCTGTCGCCACCATGAGGTGCCTCCCAGGACTGCACCCTGTCTTCAAGGTAAATCCTCTACCCTCCATGTCCCATCTTGCTCAGATCCAAGAGGGGAAATGGCCAGTATCACATGATACTGCAGCAGCAAAAAATGTTTACATCCATTTGTGAAAGAAAGAGGGAAGAAAAGGAAGACTGTGTCAATATTTTAAGACTTGCGTTTTAATTGCATCAAGTCACTTAATGTTTCTTCAGGACATGTTATAAGGGAACCCTCTGAAATTCCAGAGACCTGACCATCTAGCAATGAGCCTGGAGTATTACTGGAATATTGTTAGTAAAACAAAACCCTTGCTCCTGTCTTAGGAGATTTATTGTTTATCCAGGAAGACAAGTGATGCCCATAAGAACTAACCAGTGAATAATATCTAGAACTAGAATTTGAAATCACAAGACAGCCTATAAACACTATAGTATTGACAGAGAATGTCCTACCCCAACTGAGGAGTCTGCTGTAGGAATGGATCAAAAGGCAAGGAGAGCACTCCAGTAGGTTACTTATACCTGCCCAGGAAATAGGTGGAGAAAGACATGCAAGGTGGTTACAGGAATGACAAGAAAACAAATCAAAGACTTGGAGGAAACAGCAGGTGCACATGACTTCAAATAAGACCGAAGAGAGAAAGGTCACAGGTCTAAGCTGTAACACCTAAGAGTCCACAGGATGGGTGGGTTGTAATTTTATAAGAGAGTGAGCTCAGTATCTACTGCCAGGCAAAAGGCAGCAAAATAAGACTTGTGCTTGCTTGAAAGTATTCTCAAAATCTTTTTTGTTGTTGTTGTTAATCCTCACCTGAGGAAATTTTTCTATTGATTTCTAGAGAATGGAAGGGGAGGGGAATAGACAGACAGAAACATAGATGTGAGAGAGAGATATGGATTGGTTGTACACACCTGGGGCTGGGGATGGGGCCTAAACCGAGATACATGCCCTCGACCGGAATCAAACCCAGGACCGACGCTCTATCCACTGAGCCAAACTGGCTAGGGCTATTCTCAAAATCTCGATGACACTTTAGGTATAAGGAACATGGCAGAGAAGGGACAATACTGATACAAGCTTATGATCCAGAGCAACTGCCAAAAACAGCAGAGTCATGAGAGAAAGACAGTTTGGAAACAAACACAAAGCAAACACAAGTTGTTTAGTGTCAGGTCCACAGAGTTTGAAATGTTGGCAAGATATGCAAATGAGTATCTGGATAAGGAGAACTGAACTGTGTTTCAAGCTGGGGATTTACACCCTGACCCCCAAACCTGCCCAACATTAGCTATGGCCTCATTGAGTCTGGGGTAACATAGACGAGATGGAATCTGTGTGATTAATAGAATCTTAGATTTTACTGACCTCATGGTGCTCCTGCATCACAATCTGCTGCTCACCCCCCTTTACTAGTTCATCCCTCTCCACACCTCCATCCACTCACCAAAACAGCTTCATCTCCTGGCAAACCGCTGAGCTGTTATCAGGACACACAGGAGAACGAACCTGTAATGTAGGCAGGCTCTGGATTCAGACTGCCAGCATCTAATCCTGAATCCTGGCCTCAGAACTGACCAGGGGCTTGCTTCAGTGTCCTCATCTCTAAATGAGGACAACAGGAGCTCCACCGAGGGTTGATGAAGGATAAAACGACATAACAATGTAACACAGGCTGAAAGCTAGAAAAACCATTAGTTCCTGATATTATTGTTACTCTTATTAGGAATCGATTGTCCTCAGGTATCTTCTCTCCTCATGTGGACTTTGGACTTTCTATGACAACTCAACCTCTTTCATCAACTTTCTGAAAAGTTTCAGACTGTGAGCTGCTTTGACATCTTGACACCAGAGGTATCACATTCCCTGTGTCCAGCATGAACTCAGATAAATACCAACACTACAGAAGACCTGTATATAAACTGGGTGGAAATGAACACAAAATAGTCTGAGATAAAAAGAAATATACATCCTCATGTAGCCTTTTTTAACACTTCAGGAAAGCTCTTGTTTAAAAAGCTATTAAAAATAACTGCCTAAGGGGACCGTGCAGCCCCCGTGTTGCTTCAGTAGGTAGCTTAGAATGCCTCCTTTTATTCTGACTAAAGGTATTCACCCCCTAAAAGCCAACTGTGAAGCGACCAGAAGATAAGAGTGTGGCTTTGATAATGAGTAAAGAGGTAATTATGAGTTATGAAGATGCAAATGATAGAAATATAAAAGAAAATCAAAAGGGGCTGACTCTTCAAAATCAAACACTGAAGGTGGAAATAATGAAGATAAATGACAACAGCTGAGACCTGAGGACTTCTGTGTGTACTCTACCCTCTTCATACGTCACTCACCTAAGCATCACCACTGCCTCCCGAGATAAGAAACCCTATTATCACCCCCTGTTGGCAGATGAGGTGACAGATAGGGGATGAGACAGATTATTATTAGAGGGTCCAGTACCTTGGGCAAGGATCCAAGTGTAGATTGAGACCCAGGGAGGTCTAGCTCCAGAGCCTGACTCACAGGGGAGTAAAGAGCATGAGAATGAGTGACCAGAGAAGTAGAAGGAGGCCAGCCTGCAAAGGCGCTAGCAAGGAGGAAAGCATCAAGAGGACAGGAGGCCACCATGCTGAGCGCCACTCCCTGATAAAGAAGGGCCCAAGCACGTCCTCCATAAACCACTCCTCCAACCTTCTCCATCCAGCTCCTGATCCCACACACCCGCTACACCATAGAGATCAACACACGGGCGAGGACCCAACTCATCTCAGAGGGCGGTGTGTTTGATAAGGTAAGGAGGTAATGGAATGTGGGGCCATCTAACTGCTGTCACGTTCAAGATCCCAGACCAACCTGTGTGAATGCCCTGACCCTTAAACCCAGGAGTCTGTCCCTTTATACCCATGTCTTTAAATGTGAGAACCCCACGTCTGAACCTCCTGTACACTATGCTCTGTCTTCTTCCTCAAGGCCTCTCATCTCTCTTGTCCCAGGCTGTGAGCACTGGTGGAGGCGGCCATGTGCAGCTGATCCGGCGGGCCATGGCTCAGCTGACCTACCGCTCCCTCTGTCCTCCTGACGATCTGGCTGACCGGGGCCTGCTGGGCATCCCAAGTGCCCTCTATGCCCATGATGCTTTACGGCTCTGGGAGATCATTGCTCGGTGGGTGAGAGTGGGAGCTGAGAAATGACAATGAAAATGGGGCTTTGGCCTGAGGTCATCATGGGACAAAAGGAACATGAAACAAGAAGGTCCAGACGGGAGGAGCAGAGGACTCAATCCTGGGAGAGATGAGGGACAGTGAGGAGACAGCGAGTAGGGTCTGATAAGGAAGAGACTAGGATGGGGGTAGACAGCCTCGGCTGGGATAGCTGTGGATGGGGAGACTGGGGGATCTGGAGAAATCAGGGTTTTTGTTCCAACTGTGTCCATTTTATCTATCAACCATGTATGGAGAATTTCTACAAGTGACCAAATTTCATTCCTTTCTACACTAATGTCTCAAAAGACAAGTCTTAAAGGATCTACACTCAGACATAGTAAGAGTGTGTTGGACAGAGGCCACAGAAAAGGAGTAGAGGTCAGAGGCTACAGCCTTGTACTCTCAAGGAGCTCAGCTCCCTTCTCCTCTGGGCAGGTACGTGGAAGGGATCGTCCACCTCTTCTACCACGGGGATGACGTCGTGAGAGGGGACCCTGAGCTGCAGGCCTGGTGTCGGGAGATCACTGAGGTGGGACTGTGCCAGGCCCAGGACCGAGGTGAGATCCCTCCCCAGAGAAGAGAACTCCTTGGACACTCTTCCCAGAGCCCCTTGTCAGCCTTGCCCTTCTAGGGACATGATCCCAACCCTTCATCCCCCTCTCACCCTCCACACATGAAGCATCTGGATCTCATTCCCACCTCCTAAGTCTCAGGACAATCCTAGAAACTCAAGGATTATCCTCCTCAAAGACCCTGACCATCAACTTTTATGTCCTTCCCCCTTGTCTAGTCACAGATGCCCCCAACCTGCCACAGCATGGGGCCCAGTGGGTCCAGAACCACAGCCAGTGGGGGATCTGGCCAGGCCCTACTGGGGCTCACATCTCTCTTCATAATGTCTATTTTCCTGCCTGAGGATATGAATGGGAAGATTTTCCCACCAAATCCCACAATGACCCACTCTGGTTTTCCTTTCTTATCCTGTCTGCTACTGTCCAGCACACACAGAGGGTCCAGGCATACTGCACACTTTACCACAGTACACGGTCATTCCAGGTGCAAGCTCAATACTATACCTTTGGCTCAAATCTAAACTCAGTTCCCTGTCCCTTGGTGCTCACATTCCTTTGCCAATCTGTCCTCCCCCGACCCCTGCTGGGATCTAGTCACTGGCTTAAGATCTAGTCATTAGCTTTAGCATACCCGAATCACATTTAACTGCTGGGGAAGAAACTGCTTTTCTTGAGCTCTCCTAGGTTCATCCTCGTCTCTCTAGCACACGTGGACCAACCTGGACTGCTTCAAATCGTCCTTCAGTCCCTGCTCCTCACACTTCACCCCAACATCTCTACCTCTGTAGGACACCTACAGACATTTACTGGGGAGCCATTGTGGTCAGACCCGGGAGATGCAGTGAGCAATAAGCCAACACCTATGCTCTGGAGGGGCCTCTCCCTGCAGAATCTGAGGCAGCACCATCCCCACCCTCCCAGGACCAAACTCTCTAGGACAGGGGTCCTCAAACTTTTTAAACAGGGGGCCAGTTCACTGTCCCTCAGACCGTTGGAGGGCCGGACTATAGTTTAAAAAAAACTATGAACAAATTCCTATGCACACTGCACATATCTTATTTTGAAGTAAAAAAACAAAACGGGAACAAATACAATATTTGTATTTGCATGTGGCCCGCAGGCCATAGTTTGAGGACCCCTGCTCTAGGACATCTCAATACTGCTCCTTAGGCTCCACATGCCCCCAAGTCTCTACTTCCTCTGCCTGGCCATCTTTTCCCCAACTATTACCAACTACGTTTGGAAAATACAACCTCCACATGTTAACTTTAACCTCCCAACTAACGGCCTCTCATTCTCTCTCCCTCAGTTCTCATAGATGACTTTTGCCTAATTTTCCCAACAGACTTGTAGAGGAAACGTGTTAAGATTAAAAACTGTCAGAAATTAGCAGTCAGGATCCCAAGTTCAAGGTCAGCCTCTGCCTTTTCCCAACTGTGTCTGTCTTATCTATAAAAGGAGAGTGATTATACTTGTTCCACTTAACTGATAGGGTGATTGGGCAGCCTGGGATAAGCTTTGTAGAAAGCCTCTCTTGGCTGTGACACTAGAAATCATGACTTCTCTTATTCCTCACATTGTAATTGGGAATAGGGGGGAGCAACCCTAAATTCTTAACCATTTTTTAAGGCAGAAGATATTTGATCACTTAACCCTTTCAGCCCCCAACCCTTCCATAATGACAATAATTATTTATTAAGCAGTAATATCAATATTTGATACAGAATCTCATTTAGAAGGTAAGTATCATCCACACTTTATAGGTGAAAAAATTGAGGTCAGAGAGTTAATTGGCTTAAGGTACCCAAACTGGATTGCTTGAGCCTAAACTGAAACTGATGTCTGATGCAAATATATTTGAATAAATGAACCAACACCCATCAATTCCAAAACGCAGACATCAACCTTTATTTCTCTCCTCTCATGCTGTAGCCTCTAAATCCTGTTCCTTTCCTCCCCAGGTTTCCCTGTCTCCTTCCAGTCTCTGAATCAGCTCTGCCATTTCCTTACCATGTGTGTGTTCACGTGCACAGCCCAGCATGGGGCCATCAACAAGGGCCAGGTATGGACAGATGAAAGCCCAGGTCCCGAAAGCAAGTGGATACCCAAGGGAGATAGGGGTTCAAACCCTAAGTGCCAGGATCCTAGGTTTGTACTTTCTTTCCCCAGCTGGACTGGTATGCCTGGGTGCCTAATGCCCCATGCACAATGCGAATGCCCCCACCCACCACCAAGGAAGATGTGACAATGGACACCGTGATGGGCTCACTCCCTGATGTCCAACAGGCCTGTCTTCAAATGACCATCACATGGCATCTAGGTCGACGCCAGCCAGACATGGTAAGTGAGGACTCTGGGGAAAGAGAAATGATTATGGAAGGGGAACATCAGAGTGAGGGGCTAAGGGCTAAGCTCTAGGTCAGCAATGGCGAACCTATGACACCTCTGACACGCGAACTCATTTTTTTGGTTGATTTTTCTTTGTTAAATGGCATTTAAATATATAAAATAAATATCAAAAATATAAGTCTTTGTTTTACTATGGTTGCAAATATCAAAAAATTTCTATATGTGACACGGCATCAGAGTTAAGTTAGGGTTTTTCAAAATGCTCTAGGTGCTTCTGCCTTCAAACTAGAAACTGACTGATCCTTTGTTCGTTCTTAGGTTCCTCTGGGGCATCACAAAGAACAGTATTTCTCGGGATCCAAGACCAAAGCTGTACTAAACCAATTCCATACAGATCTGGAAAACTGGGAGAGGGAAATGACAGCCCGGAATGAGCAACTTGACCTTGCCTACGAATACTTAAAGCCCAGCAACATAGAGAACAGTATCACTATCTGAGCTCTATGGTGCCCCCACCTGGAAAACTTCAGCTCTCCAAAATAAATTCTCTGCATCAGTAGCCCACTGGCCCAGGCAGGGTGGTGGTGGTGGGGAGAGTGGGGTGCTAGGAGGGAGGGGGAGGCAGCAAACCTTTTCACAAAAAAGCCAAATAAAAATTGTATGGTTTGTAGGCCACACAGACTCTGTCACTACTCAACTCCCAGTGTAGCAAATGGGACAATATGAAAATGAATGAGTGTGAATGTGTTCCAATAAAACTTTATTCATGCTCAGTGAAATGTGAACTTCACGTGTCACAAAATATTCTTCTTTTGTTTTACAACATTTAAAAATACAAAAACAAAACAAAACTAACACCCCTGTGCTTTGCTAGAGACGTGCACAGGCTGCAGGCTGAATGTGGCCCTCAGGGACAGTACCTGGACAAGGCTGCCTGATCTGGCCTGAAGCACTGACTCTACTTGCAAACATCCAGAGAATGCTCTCAGGGGTGGGTGGGGGGATTTCTTGGAGAAATGAACTACCTCAACTAATTCTCCTTTCCCAGGAGCTAGACTTCATGCTTGGTGGGCAACTTAAAAATTCCTGATTCTGTTCTTTCCCAACTTTCCCTCCACCGCTATTCACACACCTACCCCCAAAAGTCCTGGAATACGAAAGGTGCTCCTAGAGCAGACTAAAATCTTTTGGTTTCCTTCCCCAAATAGTCTCAAACAAAAGAGACATGAAATTCATGTCTCAAGGCCATTTTCCCAGTCCCTTTAGTACACTGCAGTCACTACCTGTGATCCAGGTTCTATGTTCTCTCTCATTACCCTTTTCAGAACAATATGCACAAGATAAGTGAAAAAGTACCACAAAATTATACTGACCACGGTTTGTTTGTCGTGGGTTCAGAATGGCCCCTCTCAATCATGCTTTGATCACTGTCTTCACTAGGCTGGGTACAAGCTCAGAACAGAACTGTGTTCTTCAAACATGCATTTCCCTGAGTGATTATTACAAACCTGCCTCTTACCAGTGAAGTATACAAACTTTTTCTTTGGAGTGAATGACTTCCTCATATTTTTAAAGTCGTGTCCCCTACCTTATTCAAAGGGCCTATCATCCGTTTCCTTCGTTTGCAGGAGGGAAGCAAAGTGATGTTTTGTGTATTATTTCTTTCTCCAGTACAATTAGCAGGACCACGCACCTTCACAACCTACTCACAGTCTACTTTCCCTAGGCTTTTCCTGACGCCCATATTTTTCCTGGATTTGGCACCCAAAACCTCTTAGTATTCCATGTTTGGTAGCAAACGTCACTCAAGTATTCCCAATGCCCAGAACGCTCCGCCATTTGAAAGCGTTCTGGCCACAACCGTCCGCTTGACCTCAGGAAGGGTCTCATGACCTTGTACTGCGCCGGAATATCTCTTTTTAAGGGTCGGGATGCGCGGGGAAACGGGCGTCCTCTCTCGGCGTGAATTTCTATGTCCCCCACAGGATAGATACCACCCGAAAGTACAGCATCTGAGGGGGAAAGTCGGTTCCAATCCCCTGCTACAGGGAGCCCACCTCCAAGGTGACCAGGAGCTCCGCAACCTAGACGCCTTCCCCAAAACCAGCCGCTGGGGGCTCCTCGTCATGTGACCTGCCAAACCGGATCACGTGACGTTCCGGCTCCTTCCATTGCAACCTGGAAAGCGGGGGGAAACCAAGAAACATTAGGCACTTGCCCTTCCCATACTCGCGCCCCGGATACATGGGTCAGTGAGGGACTACGAGGAGCTGCTTGGTGTCCGACGCCGCCTTTGGCCACCAACGCCTGGAGGACAGCCCCCGCCGCCCGGTGT
>NW_005370145.1:25794-27838 GCF_000412655.1 Myotis brandtii
GAGTCCAGCCGGCTCTCACCGCTCCGGCGCCTCGGGCATTCCTTTCACCGCCGCTCCGCTCGGCCCCGATCTCGGCGACCCCCGACTTCTGTCTTCATGGTGTCGCTTCTGTGCTGTGGGCCCAAGCTGGCCGCCTGCGGCATCGTCCTCAGCGCCTGGGGAGTGATCATGTTGGTGAGGGGCCGGCCTGCGAGGACTGGAGAGGACCTGGGGGCCGGGTGTGGGGGCGTTGGGAGGCTGCGAGGCTCCAGGCCTTAGAAAGCAGCAGCAGGCGGGGTGGGGTGTGTGTGTGTGTGGGGGGGGTCGTCTTTGGAGAACAGGACAGAACTGAGCTTGAGAAATAGGGAACTAGAGTGGGCGGGCGGTGGAGGAGGGAGCTGGAGGTTGGGGTGGGAGCCCGGGCTGGTAAATCTGGTAAAAGGAGGAAGCGCTGGGCTCCTGAGAGATGCCTAAACCGAATTTCGCTCCCGAAATGTGTAGCTGGGGCCTTGTTTGCCCAGGACTCTGCCCGCCCCACTCCAGGAGGAAGTAACACCTGCCGATCCCCCCGGATCCCTTCTGCCCTGTCCCGTGATAATGACGCCTCTGAAGAGGGGAATGACCCGGGTTCCTGGGTTGCTCACTGTTTCTGCCCTGTCCCCAGCCCAGGCGTCTCTGTCACCACCTCATGCCCTGTTCCAGGCGACTGAGTGCGACTCTGGCAACAGCTGCCTCCATTCCCAGCGCATTCTGTTCATTGCCAAACCCAGATGTTGTGGCAACATGAGACGTGGAAGGGGTTTAGGGAGTGACCAGCGCAGATGCCTGAGGTCAAAACCTACCCGTTCCGTTTCAGATAATGCTCGGGATCTTTTTTAACGTCCATTCGGCCGTGCTCATTGAGGACGTTCCCTTCACGGAGAAAGATTTTGAGTAAGTATCGCGTGGGAGAGGCTGGGGGAGGGGAGGGGGCGGAGCCTGTGAAAAAAACGGGTGCGGAGAACTGCTCTCTTTATTTTTTTAAATAGATTTTTTACAGAGAGGAAGGGAGAGGGATAGAGAGTTAGAAACATGGATGAGAGAAAAACATCGATCAGCTGCCTCCGGCACACTCCCTACTGGGGATGTGCCCACAACCAAGGTACATGCCCTTGACCGGAATCGAACCTAGGACCCTTCAGTCCGCAGGCCGACGCTCTATCCACTGAGCCAAACCGGTTAGGGCAGAGAACTGCTCTCTTTAGCGTACACTTTGCATTGGTCTCGGGAGTCAGGCCTCGGCAGCCATCCTAAACCCGCCACTTTAGTTGTGGCTTCTTGACGTATTTTACCTGACTTTCCTGTGCTTCCGCCCCCCTCTGCAAATGGATGCTGTACTAGAACTCACCCCATAGGGTGAAGAAGAATGAGTTAAGATAATGCACGTGAAGGCACGTAGAACCCGTCCTAGCACATGGTCAGTGCTCTGTGAGTGTTGGCTCTTGTTACTGTTTCTGACACTTCTCTGCCTAATCCCCTCCCCTAGGAATGGCCCCCAGAACATATACGATCTTTACGAGCAAGTCAGCTACAACTGCTTCATCGCTGCGGGCCTTTACCTCCTCCTCGGAGGCTTCTCCTTCTGCCAAGTTCGGCTCAATAAGCGCAAGGAGTATATGGTGCGCTAGAGCGCGGCCGCATTCACCCCCTTCAGCCCCCTCCCTCTTCTATTTAAAGACTCTCCCCACCCCCTACTGACCCTCATCCCGGGGCCCAGCCCCGGTGGGGGGAGGCTGGGGCTGGCTGTCCCTGTCCCTCCGGCCCCCTCGCCTTTTCCCAAACGACAATAAAGAGAAGCTGCTCTCTTAAGCCTGGAGTCTGTGCTTGGGTCGGGAGAGGCGGGCCCTGGGGGCTGGATACCGGACTCCGAGTAGGCAGTCCCTACCCCTCGACGGAAGTGTAGTGGAGCCGGACCGGAAGGGAGGCGGTCCCTTCCACTCCCCTCCACGCGCCGAGGCGGCCGAAGTAACCTGCTGGTGAGGCGCTGAGCGGCCGCGTTCGAGCCAATCAGCTGCGGGGAGGGGCG
>NW_005370145.1:28433-44500 GCF_000412655.1 Myotis brandtii
TTCACGAAGCTCGGGGAGCTGACGATGCAGCTGCATCCCGTGGCCGACTCTTCCCCCGCGGGGTACGTGAGCCCCGGCCTGGGACGTGGAGGCTGAGTGCGGACGCCTGGACTCGGCACTGACTCGGACACTCTAGGGCAGGGACAGGTGTTCGCTCTAGTGGGCCTTTGTGCGGGTGGACATGCGTGAATGAATGACGGGAACCGCAGACCATAGACCACCACCACTGCCCACCCACCCGGTCTTGGGGAATTCCCCGACGGCTGCAGACGGTCCAGGTGTCTGTCAGACCCCCCTACGCTTTGAATTGGTTTCAGTGGGCGGTTTACAGCAGCTATTTCACGATGACGGGCAATAGGCTTTCTTGTAATGTGGCGGCTGTTGCAATAGGTGTTTGGAGGTCCTCGGGGTTCCCAAGGCATCTTAAGAGCTTTCTTTTCTTTTTTAAGGAGGACCTCTTTATGGATCTATGGGAGGGGCTCCAGGGATGGGGGGGCGCTGTGGAATGCATAGCCTGGGGGCTGGCTCCACACCCCTCCTCCTCCCACTATTCCCCTCTCCCCTCTGACAGTGCCAAGTGGACGGAGACGGAGATAGAGATGCTGAGGGCTGCTGTGAAGCGGTTTGGGGACGATCTTAATCACATCAGCTGTGTCATCAAGGAACGGACAGTGTGAGGGAGGGGTGGCTGGTAGAGAAAGAGGGGGGTGGGCAGCTTTCTTCCTCCATACCCATTGTTCCATCTTCCTCAGAACTCCTAGCTCAACATCTTTCCTACTTTGTTGCTAGTTTTCAGTTTTGTTAGCATCCCCTTGAGGACTGGAAGATAAAAGAATTGTCACAATTGGTCAGAGGTTATTCAAACGCTACTGTAATCAGGGCCTTCCAAGATTGCCCGAGACACCCAGTAATTGAATTTGGTCATGGGAGTTGCCTGATTATTTACGCAGATCTTTTGAGACTCTATTGCTGTGTTTCCACGGGTACTGTGATTCTGAACTAGTTTATCAGAATCTACCTGTAGATCACGGAGACTTACCTGTTTGCCTTTCACATCCGTACTTCTCTCCCAAAAGAGAATTAGGAGATGGGCCCTTCCCACTACTCAGTTCAGGAAATTCACTCATTACACTCGTCTACCCTGAGTGAGTGAAAAGCTTCAGGAAAATGAGACCCTACCAAAGGATTGGGGCCCTAACTTGGATTCTTATCAGATTCTGAAGGGGCTCCCCAGTATCCTTCAGAGTGGCCCATTATCCCTGCCCCACCCCTCCCTGCTCCCCTGAGCCTCTCTGATGATGACTCCCTAACCTCTCTCTTCTCTCCAGGGCTCAGATAAAGGCCACTGTGAAGCGCAAAGTATATGAAGACTCTGGTATCCCCCTTCCATCTGAGTCACCCAAGAAAGGGCTGAAGAAGGTGGCATCGGGTGTCTTGTCGCCTCCTCCAGCTGCCCCTCCACCAAGCAGCTCCAGTGTCCCTGAGGCTGGGGGTCCCCCCGTAAAGAAACAGAAGGCTGGTGAGGGCTGTGGAGTTGCTGCCTAGGAGTTAAAATCCCATCTGAGGTTCCGTGAGAGCATTGGGCTTGGGTCAAAGAAGGACAGATCTCTTCCTCTCCCAGTGAAGGTTCCCAGAGTGGCGGGGGTGGGGGTAGGAGGGAGAGTCAGGGAGCCTAGAACCTAGCTTATGCCCCTCCCAGATGTGACCCTCAGTGCTCTGAACGACTCCGACGCCAACAGTGACCTGGTGGATGTTGAAGGGCTAGGAGAAACTCCTCCATCCAAGAAACTCAACTTCGACCAGGGTAGGAGTCCTTCTCCTCCCACACCAGCTGAAGGGGGTCGGGGAGGAAGTGCCATGTGAATAGGAGGGGAGGGTCTTGGCAGGAGTCCCCTCCCTTATCCAGGGGCTTTGGAAGAGAAGGTTCTCCCACACACAGCGCAGGTGCCTGGATCAGTAAAGAGCTGGGAGCGTTGGGGGGGCAGGAATTGCCTTGGAAGCATACTTGGGGCTCGCTCCATCTCGGCCATTTTACTTCCTGTTCCAGACAGCCTGACCCTGGATTCTGGCCTTCTCGTGACCTCCGCTCAGCCTCCTCTGCTGTCTCGCTGAGCCTTCCACCTCTGACCCCTCTCACTGTTTACCCTGGACCTGTGGATCGCCTGGGACTCTGAGCAAGGCCTGCACGAGAGAGGGTCCAAGGACTGCTGGGGCTGCCCCCTGGCTGTTGCTGTATAAGCATCTGCCCCAAACCCTTTGATGTGCATCTGATGGACATTTTTATACAGAAAAAAATAAAGACTTCCCTCTCAGCTTGGTTCCTTCATTTGACATTATTGAAGGACAAGGGACCATTCCCTCTCTCCCTAGCCCCCAGGGGCTTGGCCCCTCCTCGGCAGCTCTCACTACCCTGCCTGGAGCAGCTCAGCCAATATTGGCAGACTCTTCCCAGTGCCAATATTTCTGTGCTGCTAGAGCCAGGGGAGCAGGGTGTGGGGAACAAAGACTCCACTTTGCTCTCTGAAGGCAGAACTGACTCCCAGGGTCCCTAGCAGGCAGTACTCCTGAGACTGCCCTGGGGAGTTTAGAGGGGCTGTTTCCTGTGCTTTCATACCCCCCTTCCCCGGACCCCACCCCCAACCTCGCAGGAAGGCCCCAGATGTCTGTGTCGCTTCTCCCGGGTGGCCTCCTGGGCTCAGCGGTGCCTCCCCCACCCTCGCTCTAACACCACAGTGTGGTTTGGACGTGGCCACAGTGCCGTACAAACCACAGTGTGCTGCTGGGGCGGGAGCAGGACGGGTGGGTTGAGAGGAAGGGAGAATGAGACAGTGCTGGGAAGACCCCCACTACCAAGAGCAGGGAGAGAGAGAAGGTATCGAAGGCAGCAAACATGGCCCCCAAGAATGGTTGGGGGAAACGAAACCAGGGCGAGGAGCTGGGCAGGCAACTGGAGGGAGAGGGGCCTACGGGGAGCCTCAGTATAACAAGACTGGAACCCTCTTCCCTCTGTAGAAACTGCTCGGGGATCCCTAGGGTGGGGTCAGAGGCGGAGGAATGGGAATGACACGGGGGCCAACAAACTCCCGAGTCACAGGGCAGGGACCCAAGGCTTCCTGTGTCCAATCCTCCCTCTCTGGGTCAGAACCCAAGAGAAAGCCAGGAGAGACAGGAGGCCAAGGCCAGCAGGGTTGGAGTTGGCAATCCAGAGGTGGTGGGGCCAGAGCGTGGCTGGGAGAGGGGGGCAGGCAGAGGGGGGCCGGAAGTGGCCCTGGGCCTGGGCTGCCTCAAGATGGAGGCCACAGGCAGGAAATGGAGGCCGGGGGTGGGGGTAGGGGGGAAGGAGAGCAGCAGGGCCAGGAAGGGGCCATCTGGACCTGGGGGCCAGGTATCCAGCCCCCAGCTCTGCTTCCACGCCCCATGGCCCCCCAGGACCCAAGTCCACCCAGCGCAACAGCCCCCACCACCCGCCCGCCAGGCTCAGGCGTGGGCCCACCCCAGAAAGCCACGTTTCAGCCGAGACGGCCTCCCCACCCCCACCGAGGCCTTCCCGCAGCCCTTTCTCCTGTCCAGTATTTGATTTCTTAAAAGCACACCCCAGAAATCAACATCCAAGGGGCAAAATCCCTCCTGCAAATCAAAATAATATCCTCTAAAACCCCAAAGTTACCCTCCCACCTCCCAGACCACCCTTCACCACCCTACCTTTCGACACACCCCCCAAAACTCTTAGCAATAAAAAAGATCTAAGATGGTAGGTGTACGCAGGCTTTTTAGGCCCTGGGGGTGCCAGACCCCTCTGACACCCCTATCTCTCCTGCATCAAATCTTGCCACGGCCTCCTGCTCCTCATCCTACCCCCCAGAGTCCCTCAACTGAGCAGCTGCCCCCAGCTCCCATCCTTGGCAGAGCTTTTGTGGGGGTGAAACAGAAATCAAACACTTTACTAACGGCTGGGGATGTTGGGGCGCCCTCTGGTCTCAGCCTTTGGTTTCCACCTGGGGGACTACACTTTAGGGCCATAAGAGAAAACCTCTCCAATTACCCCCCCAGTTCCAAGACTGACAAAGCCCAACCCCACCCCAGCACGTACCTCCAAACCTCCCCCCCCCAACCGCCACGTCTCTCCTGAAAACAGGGGACACTTTCCTCCCCACTTACCTCAGCTACTCTCCCCTGAGATCCTGGTCCCCTATTTTGAAGGGAGCAAAATTTGGGGTGCATCCCTCACATTTGGGGTGCAGGAGAAAGGAGCCGCCCCAGTCGCATCGCTGGCCTCCTTCCTCTCGGCTGGCTCAGGGAGTGGGGAGTGCCCTAGGGAGGGGGGACCCCCACAAGAGAGCTGAGGAGGGGGTTCCTCCACTCCCAGTCAGAACTGGGGACACCCCCCCAAACCCGTCCCAGCCCATCCGTGTCCAACTCGGCGGGAGAGGCAGCTGCAATGCCCCAGTCAGATTCCCCCAACACTACATTCCTCACCCCATCTAGAGGGGTCCCGGGGCCCCCAAAAAATCCCCAAAAAATCCAGGATGTTGGCAGGACGGTCCTGGACTACCTCTCCAAATTTGGGGTCCTCAGATAGCCCCGTTTTTTCAGGAAAATTCTGTCTTTCGCCTGCCTCCCGCCAGCCCTGCTCTGTCCCGATGCCAATTTTGGAAGTCACTCCCTCCTTCCTCCTCCCGGTCTCTCCAGGCCCCCCCGCTCGGGGGCTGGGGTCCAGGACACCTGGCTTCCATACCGGGGGGGCACTCCTTGAAGGGCTAGGGGCCAGGAGGTCAAGCTCCTAGCCCCAGTCTTAGGGAAGCAGGAAAGCCCGATCCTCCCTTCCCCTCCCCCCTGGCTGGTCTCGGTGGTGGTTCAGGAAAGCCTGGAGGATTGGAATCTGCCATTGCTGTTGCACAGGCAGTTTTTTTCCCTTGGGTTGTGGGGGTGGGCGGTGGGAGGGAGAGGGGGGAGGAGAGCCGCACAGAGCAGGGACCCAGGCGTGCAGAGCTGGCCTGGCTTGCCCCCTAGCCCCTGCTGCCGTGGGGAACCCCTCCCCCCATCTCACCCACACTCCCAGTTCTCCTCCGGCTTTCTGTTTGGGGCTCTTATCTAGAAAATCAGGGTACAAGAATCACCTCCTTGTACCCAACCACCACCTCTCCTTGCCACAGTTCCAACGGCACTGACCTATTCAGGGGTGTCCACTTTACCACAAGACACCCCGTTTTCTCCACCTTCTCCCAAACTGAGGTGTGCTCCCTTAAGAAATTGGGGTTCGGAGTCTAAAATGACCTTTTCTCCCTCAGACCTATTTGGACCACATAGAAATAAGAGGAAATGCATTCCTTCCCAAATTCCTCCCATCAAATCCTGGGCATATTTGGGGTTCACTAAAGAAAGATTTCTAGAATCTGGGGTGCAAAGGAGCTATATATAAGCAAAGGACAACTAAATGTGCTCCAAATTAAATAACACCCCTAATTCAATCTCACCTTATGATCCATCCCTCAGTTTCACCCAAATAGTTGCCAACACCCCCAAATAAGAACACCCCAAAACTTTAATTTCCCACCCTGCGCCCCCAACTTGTTTCTGCCCCTGGATAAAGCTCCTTGGCCATCTGTGCACACACAGGAATATCCCCTCCTCAAAGTAAGTTTCCACAACATTCAAATGTATAGCTTTTCTCCTCCTCAGGGACCCACAATCATAGAAGGCCTTCAAACATGCTCCCAGGTTCCATTATGTTCCACCGCATAAAAATAAAAGACTCCAAATTGAATTTCATGTCCCCCCCAAATCTACTCTGAGCCTTGCAACTTATGTGGCACCCCAAAACATAATGCACCCCCAAATCAGCATGAAATCAGATCATCCGTATACACCAATGACTATACATCCCTGAAACAAAACCCTCATCCACTTCCCCAAGAACGCCTAGCACAGTGGTTCTCAACCTTCCTAATGCCGCGACCCTTTAATACAGTTCCTCATGTTGTGGTGACCCCTAATTTCATTATTACAAATTGAACATAATTAAAGCATAGTGATTAATCACAAAAACAATACGTAATTATATATGTGTTTTCCGATGGTCTTAGGCGACCCCTGTGAAAGGGTCGTTCGACCCCCAAAGGGGTCACGACCCACAGGTTGAGAACCGCTGGCCTAGCAGGTTCTCCTGATATTCCAAGACGACAATCTCCAAATTGTGGGTGTCAGAACTTCCAGAACTAAAGCAGCTTCAAAATCAGCTTCATGCCTCCAATGTACCATTTGCCCTCAAGCCTGAATGCAGCTCAAAGTGCCCAGAATAATCAAACTAACTCAACACCCCATAATAAGCATGCATCCCACAACTGGCCAGATAACACCAACTCAGCTCCATCCTGATACCAAAGGGAGCCCCTAACCATCTCCCACCTCCGCACCAGTCAGAGATCAAAGTAACCATCACATCAAAAGCCACCAGATGGTCCCCAGTCCTTAGTGATCCCCATTCCCAGTGTTTCCACAGTTCCGTGCATGCCCCCCCGCCCCCAAATACCCTCACATCTGAAGGGAAGGGCCCCAGGCCTGGATATGCAATTTCCTGGGCGATGGGAGACTCCTGCGCCCAAATCCAAGTCCTGCTTTGCAGCTGGCTTCCCTTCTCCAAGTGAACCTTGTCGCCTGCAGACCAACATCTCCTCAAACAAAATAGGAGGGTTTCATCTGTGCTGTCTCCCAGGTCAGGGACTTAAAATTAGTTATCAGGCCCCTCCTGCCTTCTCTTCTTTCACCTGGGACGGCCCTGTGTTCCCTTCTCTTTGTTTACCCTATCCAACTCTCATATTCATGTGCACTGAAAACTCACCTCGGAGGCAGATTATAGCATCTAATTAGAAAGGAAACCCCCGTGCTCCCGGGGCTCAGACCCCCCCCCCCACACACACACACACACACTCCTTGTCCCACCCATTTCCCTTGCTCCCAAAGCCGTCGGATTTCTCACCCCGGGTAGGAACCCCAGCCTCGGAGGAAAGTCACTTCTGTCGCCTAACTCTCCCTCCCTCTGTCCAACCCTTCCTCGTTCCCTCCTAGGAGACAGAAGGACAAAATAAACCAGCGCAAAGGGGACGAGGTCGAAGGTTCCCGCCGTTCAGACGGAATTGATCCTGAGCCCCTGTCAGAGTGGACCCCCCCACACTGCCCCCCCCAACCCCAAGCCGGGTGCAGACGGACCAGCGAGGCGAAGCCAGTGCGCGCCCGCCCCCTCGTGGAAGGAGCCGAGCATTGCGCGCCCGAGAGCTCTGCCGCCTGCCGCGCTGGACCCGGCGCCAGCCTCCAGCGGAGCCGACCGGCCAGTGCCCGCCGCCCTAACGGGCTGGGACTGGGGAGGGCGGGGGGGCTTGGGGCGGGAGTCTCTCTCTCTCCGGGTCCCTAAAAGGGTTCCGAAGGGAGTCGGGAGCGAGAGTCCGGACGCCTGGGTCTCCTGAGCGCCTCTCGGCGCCCACCCGGGACTTTCCCCACCTCCTCGAGGGGAAGCAGCTGGAGGAGCCGTCCGGTCGCAGGACAATGGAAGGAAACGCACTAGAAATCATATCCGCCCTTTCCCTTCCCCGCCCGGCCCGAGTGCCCCCGTGGGTAGGCCCGCTGGAGGAACGCGTCATCCACACCCCCCCTGCGCCGTCTGGGACCCCGCTCTTGCCTCCCCAAACCTGGCGCCTCGTAGGACGGTCCTTTACGCCCCGTAACCGTACCCTGGACGGGGGGCCTCGCTGTGTCCACGCTCCTGTGACAGGCTCCTGGCACCCCTTCTTCCAAAGCCCACCCACCCACCTTCGCGGTGCCAGCTCCCCTACCCCCACAACCCAGTCACCCCTACTTCCACTCCCGAGATCCCCAGCCCTCTCCCCAGTTCGAACGCCCCGTCCTCGGTGACCCAAGACCCCGTAGGTGACGACCACCCCGTGCCTCCGAGGCCCGCCCTGGAGCCGGAGACCCCGCCCCGGGCTCGCCATCTGGAGGGCGACGGAGGAAGGAAGGATACGGACCCAGGCGTTCACCCCACCTCCACCCCCCGCCCCCGACATCCCGGCCAGATAAAGGAGCCGAGGCCAAAAGGGGAGCGCGGCCCCACCCCCCGGAGAAGAGGAGCGGCAGCCCCTGCAGGACGGGGGTAAGGACTCAGGGTCCACGAAAAGGGCTGGTTTTTGTTGATGGTCGGAAGGCTGGGGCCCCAAACGTGGACTAAGCCAGGGACCCGGGACTAGACGGTAGTAGGCTTCGTGGTTCGAGGGAGGGGACTTCGATGGGGATTTGGTGTGTGGACCGCAAGGCGCCTGGGGGGTGTCCAGGCAGGTGAGCAGCTGAGACCGATGGCGCGGAGAAGCCGAGGGGAGGGGAGTGGAGAAGGGGGGGGGGCGCTGGAAGGGCACGAGGCGTCCAACCAGGGGCGCTGCGGGCCGGGGTCCCCACGCTCGCCATCGACCCCGTGGGCACCTTCAAGTGTAGAGGAGCGACGCGAGCCAGTGGTGTGGCCGCGGGCAGGAGGCACGGGATGAATTAAGCCGGGCCGGGGGCTTGGCGCGAGGTGAGCCTCGGGAGGAGGAGGCCACCCGCGGGAGGGAGGGAGGGAGGGAGGGAGGGAGGGAGGGAGGGAGGGAGGGAGGGAGGGAGGGAGGGAGGGAGGGAGGGAGGGAGGGAGGGAGGGAGGGAGGGAGGGAGGGAGGGAGGGAGGGAGGGAGGGAGGGAGGGAGGGAGGGAGGGAGGGAGGGAGGGAGGGAGGGAGGGAGGGAGGGAGGGAGGGAGGGAGGGAGGGAGGGAGGGAGGGAGGGAGGGGGGGCGCCTTAGGACCGCCTGGATGCCCCGGCACCCGCAGGCCTGGCCGCGATGGGATCCGCCGCGGCCCCGGAGCGGGCGCTGGGCTACGTCCGCGAGTTCACGCGCCACTCCTCCGACGTGCTCGGCAACCTCAACGAGCTGCGCCTGCGCGGGATCCTCACCGACGTCACGCTGCTGGTTGGCGGGCAACCCCTTCGAGCACACAAGGCGGTGCTCATCGCCTGCAGGTTCGAGGGGAGCCTCTGGGGATGCAATGGGACCCAATGGGAAAGGGGCGGAGGCATCAGGTCTTGGGGAGGAAATCGGCAGCCAAGCCCGCCAGAAGCAGGGGGCGGGGCGTCCTGGGATTGGGGGCGGAGCGACAGAGGAGGGGGCGGGACTCTCTACGGGGCGTGGCTTTCTGTAGTGGTTCTCTGGCCCCGAACATGACTGATCTGCCCTTTCCCCAGCGGCTTCTTCTACTCCATCTTCCGAGGCCGTGCAGGAGTCGGGGTGGATGTGCTCTCCCTGCCCGGGGGCCCCGAAGCCGGAGGCTTCGCTCCTCTTCTGGACTTTATGTACACGTCGCGCCTGCGCCTCTCTCCGGCCACCGCACCGGCCGTTCTGGCGGCTGCCACCTATTTGCAGATGGATCATGTGGTCCAGGCGTGCCACCGCTTCATTCAGGCCAGGTGAGCAGCCCACTCGGTGTTCTCCGTGGAGGAGGTGGTTGGGACCCCAGGTGTCAGGGGCAGAAGCCAAGATTAGAAGATAGCACTAATGTCCACCGCACTTTTCCCAGCTATGAACCTCTGGGCATCTCCCTGCGGCCCCTGGAGGCAGAGCCCCCCACGCCCCCAACGGCCCGTCCACCAGGCAGTCCCAGGTGCTCCGAAGGGCACCCAGACCCACCTACTGAGTCTCGCAGCTGCAGTCAAGGCCTCCCCAGTCCAGGCAGCCCCGACCCCAAGGCCTGCAACTGGAAAAAATACAAGTTCATCGTGCTAAACTCTCAGGCCTCCCAAGCAGGGAGCCTGGTTGGGGAGAGGAGTTCTGGTCAACTTTGCCCCCAAGCTGGGCTCCCCAGTGGAGATGAGGCTTCCAGCAGCAGCAGTGGCAGCGAAGAAGGACCCATTCCTGGGCCCCAGAGCAGGTACAGAAACTGGAACCCCAAGAATTCGTAGTGGCTAGCCTCAGCTAGGAGGCAGAGAGCCATGGGCCTGGGCGGTCAGGAGCAGGGAGTGAGTGGGTGGGTTCCAGGGACACCAGCCCACCTTAGGAAGCTGGCCAGAGGCCAGGCTTACTCAGCGTGGCGGGTCTCTAGCAGCACAATTGGATGTGGCTCATCGGTCAGCACTGGCTCACTTCCACAGGGTAGGCCTTTGGCTCCAAGTTCTCTAGCAGAGAAGCTCCCCGCCACGTAATCTCTCCTAACCTTTACTCTGCCTAGGCTCTCTCCAACTGCTGTACAGTTCAAATGTGGGGCTCCAGTCAATACCCCCCATCTCACACCCCGGGCCCAAGAAGCCACTGCATCATCTCCCTCTGGGCGGGCTCGTCCACCACCAGGTGAGAGCGCCTCCTTTTACTTCCTTCTGGGCTTTTGTCCTTGTGGCCGCTCAAAGCCAGTTTGGGCCAAAAATCCTCGGGAAAAGACCTATTCCAATTACATACTGCAAATTAGAATCACCTACAGAGCTTTTAAAAATCCCATTGCCCCGGTCACACCCCATACATCAAAATGTGTAGACGTGGGAACCAGACGTCTGGTTCCCAAAGCTCCCAATGCGGAGTAGTGTTTGGGAACTTCTGGCCTATTCCCATCCCGGGCTGAGCGGCCAGCCCAGAGCTCGGCCGGGCCGTTCTGGCAAGGTGTCATCCAGCAGTGCCAGTACAGAGAGAGAAAGAGAAACCTCTACCCACTAGTATGGGCCTCCACCGACCATCACTGCTATTGAGGGGAGATTAGCAGAGTACCCTGGAGACAGACAGACATGGAGCCAGATCTTGGCTTCCCCTCGTGCTAACCCTGTGACCTCGAGCAAGTCAAATGAGCCCCAGAAGTCTTAACAGTAAATTGGGAAAAAGAAAACCTACTACTGTGTGATTTGAGAATTCCCTGATGTTGTTGTCATTACCCATCCCCACCTCCACCCCCCCTTCCCAGGAAGTGAATTTTTCAGCTGCCAGAACTGTGAAGCTGTGGCTGGGTGCTCATCGGGGCTGGACCCCTTGGCTCCTGGGGATGAGGACAAGCCCTACAAGTGTCAGCTCTGCCGGTCTGCCTTCCGCTACAAGGGCAACCTGGCCAGTCACCGCACGGTGCACACAGGTAGGGGAGGAACTGAGGGGAGAGGCCCCTGGCCTTCCTGCCCACAGGTGTCCTAGGGCAGAGTCCCTGACCTCTCCTTCTCCCTGCCTCCAGGGGAAAAGCCCTACCACTGCTCCATCTGCGGGGCCCGCTTTAACCGGCCGGCTAACCTGAAAACGCACAGCCGCATCCATTCGGGAGAGAAGCCCTATAAGTGTGAGACGTGTGGCTCCCGCTTTGTACAGGTACAGAGCCAGCCTCAGAACTGGCTTAGAGACAACTTTGCCAGAGGACAGTGTGGGCCCTTTGGGGAGGGTTCTTCCTGTCTTTCCCAGAGGCCTAGTCTGAGGTCACCTCCCCTCCCAGGTAGCACATCTGCGCGCGCACGTGCTGATCCACACCGGGGAAAAGCCCTATCCTTGCCCCACGTGCGGGACTCGCTTCCGGCACCTACAGACCCTCAAAAGCCATGTTCGCATCCACACGGGGGAGAAGCCTTACCACGTGAGTACCTGGCCCAAAGCCTTACACCACTTACCTCCCGTTTCTCTAGGGACTGGGCTCCGAGGAACGAGAGGAGCAGGGCCCAGCGGGCCCTAGAACTCTTCCAATTGGGCGGAGTCCTGGGAGAGACCATGTGTGCAAGGGGTGGGGCCTAGGGTAGGCATGTGAGTAAGGGGCGAAGATGGGGGTAGGATGGGCAGGTACAGAAGTTAGGCTCCTTGGCTGGACACTGGCTCCTGAAGAGGAACTAAGGGATGGAAAATCCTTTGCTGAAGAGGGGGGAGCCATCTCCTTGGCCTCTCCCTGAGGATTTGGGAGGATGAGGACTGAAGAGTTTCTCTTGGCCTGAGAGCTAGCAGTTCTCTCTTGCTCAGCACCTAAAAGGTGCTTGCGGATGGGGAGGGGGACCTGACCAGCTCTCTTCCTCCCCACCCCACAGTGCGACCCCTGTGGCCTGCATTTCCGGCACAAGAGTCAACTGCGGCTGCATCTGCGCCAGAAACACGGAGCTGCTACCAACACCAAAGTGCACTACCACATTCTGGGGGGGCCCTAGCTGAGCGACAGGCCGGCCCCAGTCACTTTCTGGAAGCCAGGGAAGCTGCTGGCCCACACCTGGCTTCTCTGTCAGATTTGGGGATGGAGGGTGCAAGGCCCCTCCGTTCTCAGAAACTGCCTCCACCTTCATTTCTCACTGGGGAGAGCAGGGGTGGCAGATCAGGATTCGATCTGCCTCTGTTTTGCTGGTCAAAACCTCTTCCCCACAATCAATTGTTTCTGAGGAGAGAGCAAGCTAGGAACTGGGGAGGGAAAAGGCTGGAGGCCTGGTTTTCGTAAGGGAACATTCCTCCACCTGCAGTCCCCATCTCATTCGGTTTATCTGTAAATATAATTTATTGAGGCCTTTGGGTGGCACCCGGGCCTTCATTCTATTGCATTTCCTAGCTCCCTCTTCCTAGTGTGATCGGTGACCTGAGACACAGAATGTGAGGTCACAGCTCTGCTGGCAGAGATAAGCACTTGGCTTGAGTGTTTTATGTTATTGTTGCCATAACTTCTAACTTTAGAATTGTTCTTTCTCCTATTTGTTTGCTTGTTGGTTTGTTTAAAATGGAAAAAGGGGTTCTCTGTGTCCTGCCCCTCCGATTCTAGGTCTGGAACCTCTATTTGTCCGAGGGCAGCTCTGGGAACATGTGCGTTTGTGGAATTGGGTCAGGAACCCTCTCTGGATTCTGGATATTCTAGGTCAGGGGTCCTCAAACTGCGGCCCGCGGGCCACGTGCAAATACAAATATTGTATTTGTTCCCGTTTTGTTTTTTTACTTCAAAATAAGATATGTGCAGTGTGCATAGGAATTTGTTCATAGTTTTTTTTTTAAACTATAGTCCGGCCCTCCAACGGTCTGAGGGACAGTGAACTGGCCCCCTGTTTAAAAAGTTTGAAGACCCCTGTTCTAGGTTCTCTAGCAGGCTAGAACTGGACAGATGTTTCTCTGTTCTGCAAGGGCTATGGGACCTTTAAGGTGAGCCTGAAATGCAGGTAATAAATGCCTCCTGAGGGCTGTGGGTGTGGGGCTTTGTCAGTCTTGGAACTGGGGGGATGGTTGGAGAGGCTTTTTCTTAGACACCTAACTGTCCCATTCATCTGCTCCCCTAGGTTTGCCTCGGCTGTGTCTGTCATGATAGAGCTCACAACCCTCCCACTAGGGCCTGTTGTCAGCACTGAGTTCTGAAATTCCTTATTAGAGATGATGCCGCCTTTTCTGACTCTGCCCCACCTCTAAGAATGTTATGACCTACGGGAGAGTTATGAAACTCTTTATCTGAAACTCTTTATCTTGACCAGTCCTTTGATGCTAAGGCATCTGGGCTTGAATGTCTCTTGGGGTTCTCTCTACCTGAGACAAACTCCTTCTTCCCTCAGTGGGTTTTTGGACATGTTCTGGCAAATGTCCAGATTCCAGAAACTTCTTTGCCTCTAGAAGCCACAGGTGCTTGGTAACTTTCTTATCTTAGAAAAGCTGGGTCTGTGACCTGGTCTTCCCATCACTGTATTCCTGTCCGGAACAGTGAATGCACTAGGACCTTCCACGGGGAGAGTAAAGGGGCTGAGTTCCATTTGGGGTTTGATATAGTTTGGGATTATGATTGGGATTACTGTTAGAGGTTTAGAAGATTTAAAAGATTGACTGACTGACTGATGGGCCTTCTAGTGGACCAAGTATCCAGGTAGAATTTAGAGGCTGGTTGAGGGGTGCAGTTTCTGGTGTAGGTCAAGGAGGTAGAAAGTTAGGAATGGGGTTTCCTCTTAACTGGGCAGAAGGTCTGGAATGTTAGATGATGCCCTGAAGCCTTGACTTACAGTCCCACCCCTTTTGCCATGGAGCCTGTTTGGTTATGGGGCAGGGGAAGAGGGGAAGAAGAACTTTGAATTTGTGGGGTAGAGCTTCCTCAAGATAGGTCAGTACTAGTGGCTGTCATTTGGAAACTGGTGAGAAAGCTACTCTTTACCCTCTTACTCCCCACTGCAGACTTGCAGGAAGAGAGCGGAAGAGAGATGCGAGGAGGAACCATGGTTTTTATTTTATTTTATTTTATTTTTTAGCAGACTGGATGGGCAGGTGGAGAGTGCCTAGGGGTGGAGATGTTAGATCTTGCAAGATCAGAATCATGGAATAAAGAAGCCTCTCTGTGCTGCCTGTTGTGTCCTGGGGTTCTTGCCTGGGGAGCCTGGGGACTGCGTAAAGCTAGGGAAAGCGGGTTCTTCCCTCCTGGGGACCATCTGGCGATTGTGTGCCCATCCCACCAGACATTTCAAATGGCCCGTGTTCTCCCCTCCCCTGCCCTTGCCTTCTGGCTCATGGTGCAGGAACCGGTGACTTCATGAAGTGCTCCGGAGCCACCTGCATCCTGCTGCTCTGAAGTCACTTCCTGCCTGAAGTGTGGAGGCGGCAGGGAGAAACCAGGAAGCCACTAATAATACCAGGACACTGGGGGAATGCATCTGTGCTGGGACACCTCTAGCACCACTATCACAAAAAAAAAATGGGTAGGGGTTGGGTCCCCCGAGGACAACAGGGGCTGGAGGTAGCAGTGAGAAGGCTATGTGGTTAGAAACATGCCAACTCCACCCCTCCCCCAGCAATGGTGTCTTGGAATTTATCCATTGCCCAGCGTTTGCTTCTCTCCCACCCTGTCCCCTGTCCTGTGTGTGTTCTGGGTGCACAGCTCTGTTCTGCCCTGTGGGTAGAAGGTAGGAGGTCACTAATTCTGAGAAGTTAACCTTCCTTTTGGACTTAAATTACTCATCTGTGAAATAAGTCTATTATCATGGTCTCTGCAGCTGCTTCCAACATTTACAGTTTGTGGTTGTGTTTTTCGGTCTTTTATAAAACCCATGGCCTGGATTATTTTATTAAAAAGCAAAACGTGAAACTTAGAAACTAAAACCTCTCTTCTCCCGCTACAGTTTATCCCCTGTTGAAAAGGAGACCAGCTAATATTCTTGCTACATGCCAGGCCCTCAACTAAGCATTTTAGTGCATAGGTTTTCTAATTCACCTCCCCTGACAACCCTAAAAAGTAGGTGCTGTTATTACCCCCAATTTACATGTAGGGAAAACAAGTAAGAGACTCAGTATCTTGGTTGGCCAACTTAATACGTGATGAAGCTGAGGTTGGAACTATGATTCTACAGGCTGCACTCTTTAACTACTAGGTTATATCCTCACGTCAATTTCTATGCCATTGGCATATTCTCCCACCACCCAAAATTCTGACTCTGCTTCCAAAAAAAAAAAAGTTTTGGGGGGTAGGACTGTTTTTATTTCCCACATATAAAACTATAAGGCTCAATATGCTTTTTTAAATTACACAGCCTGCCTCCCTCCCCATCCCCCACTTGTCGGGTATAAATCTTTGAGTCCAAGTTTCAAGGTGAGGGTCCTGGGGGGCTTGAAATTACAGTGAAGAAATGGGGAGCCGGGCCATTTGTGCTCTAGGAGTTGGAGGGGCTGGGTTGGAGGGGCAGATTGCTCCCGTGGTCCTGGCTTGTCTGTTTAGTAGATGATCGAGAGATGCAAAACCGTGGTTAGGAAGGAAGTGGTTTTACTAGAGGGGCAGGGGCAAGTGTTCTAGCCCCGCTGGAGAAAGGGTAGTTGATGCTGGCAGGCTCGCCCTTCCTCTCCCCGGTTATTTTTGGTCTCTGTGACCTGTAGGTTTCCTGTTGGTGGGAACAGAAGCGACATTACAGAAATGAACGCCAGGAGTCCAACAATCCATTCCCCTTGTCCCCTTCTTGGGTCCCGGAACCCCTCAGGGATCCGGGGGATCTAGATTCTAGTGACCCGAGTAGCTCGGAGCATTTTATTTTAATCTCATCGCCTAATCCCTGCACTCGCCACCAGGCCTTGCAACTCCTGGGCTCCTCATTAGGCAAGGGATTGCTTTCCTCTCCTGATCCAGT
>NW_005370145.1:45028-49568 GCF_000412655.1 Myotis brandtii
ACACGCAGCCTCTCTGCAGCCAGCTCGCGAGCCCTCGTCGGTACCTTCCTCCCTGCCCCCGCGTGGCCGGGGGCGGGCGGAGGTGGAGGTCCAGAGCCTGATTCCCACCAGGGCTTTCGGACCCGCAGCTCGGTGACCTCCCGCATGGCGCGGAGGACCGAGCCCCCAGACGGGGGCTGGGGGTGGATGGTGGTGCTCTCGGCCTTCTTCCAATCTGCGCTGGTGTTCGGGGTGCTCCGCTCCTTCAGCGTCTTCTTCGTGGAGTTCGTGGCGGCGTTTGACGAGCCGGCCGCGCGCGTCTCCTGGATCGCCTCCATAGGCATCGCCGTGCAGCAGTTTGGGAGTGAGTGCTGCGCCTGGGGCCGGTGTCCCCAGACCCTCGGGAGGGAGAGGGAATGCGGGGACAGGGAGGGAGGAGCGGGGAGATGGGGGAGATGCCGGAGAAGGATGCCTGGAGTCTTCTCACAGAACGCCCTCCTCCTCCCCAGGCCCCGTGGGCAGTGCCCTGAGCACGAAGTTCGGGCCAAGGCCAGTGGTGATGGCTGGGGGCATCTTGGCAGCGCTGGGGATGCTGCTGGCCTCCTTCGCTACCTCCTTGACCCACCTGTACCTGAGTATTGGGCTGCTCTCAGGTGAGACCCTGGGTAGGGCAGGAAAGTCAAATGCCTGAGTCTTTGGACTCTCACCTTCCTCCTAGTCTTTCCAAAAGACTTCAGGAGACGCTGAGAGAAAGTTTTGAATAACACCTGTGCCCCGAAGGGAATTAAGAGGGATGACTCATTTAATAAACTTGGTGGGGCGGTTTAGACTTTCAGAGATAATGAGTCCACAGTATGCAAGCCCGGAGCTAGTGGGGCTGGAGTGCAAAAGGAAGAATTGCATAGTATATAGTTGTGGCAGGCACTGTGACTGTAAAACAGATATCTATCCTGCTTACAGTTTTTTATATATTTAGGTGCTCCTATATTGGGTGCATATATGTTTACCAGGGTTATAGCCTCTTGTTGGATCGATCCCTTTAGTGTTATGTAGTGACCTTTGTTGTCTCTCGTGATGGCCTTCTCTACCCTATTTACAGATGAAGCAAGGCTTCAGAAGCTTATGAAACTTGGCAAATGAAGATCACACAGCCAGAAATAGTCGGGCCTAGGTGCAACTCCAAAATTCTGTGCGAGTTACTTTAAAAACGTTATCTCTAGGTCTCTACAGTCCCATAAAGTGTATTACCCCCATTTGGCAGATGAGGGGATTGAGGCTGGGAGATTCAATAAAGTCAAACAGCTAGATAGTATCAAAGCCAGGATTGTAACCAGACCTGTGCTACCTTCTGCTGCTGGGCAATACTGGGATTACTGGGCGCCCTGAACTCCCAAAGAGTCCCAAAACCACCATTTTTAAAATATATATTTTTTTATTGATTTCAGAGAGGAAGGGAGAGGGAGAGATAGAAACATCAATGAGTGAGAATTATTGATGGGCTGCCTCCTGCAGGCCCCCTACTGGGGATTGAGCCCACAACCCCCCCGGGCATGCCTTGGCTAGAATCGAACCTGGGACCCTTTAGTCTGCAGGCCGACGCTCTATCCACTGAGCCAAACCAGCTAGGGCCATCATTTCTTTATCTTTTCTTTTTTCTTTCTCTTTATTATTATTATATATTTTTTTTACAGGTTCTGGGTGGGCCTTGACCTTCACACCAACACTTGCCTGCCTGTCTCGTTACTTCTCTCGCCTGCGATCCCTGGCCATGGGGTTGGCACTGACTGGCGTGGGCCTCTCGTCCTTTGCTTTTGCCCCACTCTTCCAATGGCTGCTCAGCTACTATGCCTGGCGGGGCACCCTACTGTTGGTGTCTGCCATCTCCCTCCATCTGGTGGCCTGTGGTGCTCTCCTCCGCCCACTCTCCCTGACTGAGGACCCTGCTGTGGCTGACCCTGGGGCCCAACTCGCCTCCCTCCTCCATCATGGCCCCTTCCTCCGTTACACTGTTGCCCTCACCCTGGTCAACACCGGCTACTTCATTCCCTATGTGCATCTGGTGGCCCATCTCCAGGACCTGGATTGGGATCCACTGCCCGCTGCCTTCCTCCTCTCGGTGATTGCTATTTCTGACCTCGTGGGGCGTGTGGTTTCTGGGTGGCTAGGGGATATAGTCCCAGGGCCTGTGGCACGACTCCTGATGCTCTGGACCACCCTGACCGGGGTGTCACTGGCCCTGTTCCCCATGGCCCAGGCTCCCACAGCCCTGGTGGCTCTGGCCGTGGCCTATGGCTTTACATCAGGGGCCCTGACCCCATTGGCCTTCTCCATGCTGCCTGAACTGGTGGGGACTGGAAGGATATACTGTGGCCTGGGACTGGTGCAGATGGTGGAGAGCATCGGGGGACTGCTGGGGGCTCCTCTGTCAGGTAAGGGGAATGGGGTTTCCAGACGGCCATGTCATACCATTCAGGGAGGGTACTATTCACATTATAGTGGATGTAAATATTGCCCTTTACATGGTATGGTATCCTACATGGCCTGTATCACCAATCATAGCAGCCCTGAAGTGGGTCCATGAGACAAAGAAATTGGGGCTGTGGAAAAACTCAAATGAGCTTTGCGGAGCCCTTGGTAGGATACCTGTCGCTTGGATTTTCAGACTTGTCTGGACCTGCTCTTACCCTTGGCCCATTTGGCCCCAGCTCAGATGTCTGAGCCATGTGGTCAAAGTTCTCCAGCCTTCAGATGCCAGAACCTTCAGACCCTAGCTACTGACTATTAGATGACAGGGCCACAGTTGCCGGAAAGAAAGACACAGGTGTGCCTGCCTCGATCTGGATCCCCAAATCCCCACTGGCTGATATGGAGGGCCTTCCTGAAGGCAGGGAGGTGATGGACATGACTCTGAAGCCCCCTGGGAAACCAGAGTTGTCAAGCGCATCTGGTCCTACCTTGGCAGTTCTAACTCTTCCAAGATGGCAGATTAAAGATCATTTTCCTCCTTCCGCCCAAAAATATGTCTGAGCCGTCGGTCCCAGGAAACAGATCACCCATGTGTGTTCTTTTTCTCTCTTGGATGTAGGCTACCTCCGGGATGTGACAGGCAACTACACAGCTTCTTTTGTGGTGGCCGGGGCCTTCCTTCTTGCAGGGAGTGGAGTTCTCATCACTCTGCCCCACTTCTTCTGCGTCTCAGCTCCTACCTCCAAGCCCCAGGACCTTGGCACAGAGGCACCGGATACCAAAGTCCCCCTGCGAAGGAAGGGCTGGGAGAGAACTGAACTCCAAAAAGACCCGGAAAGCCAGAGATTGGCAGCTCCGGGTCTTCTGCCCCATATTGGTGCCCAGAGAACCACAGTGCCTTCAGCATCTTGATCTGTCTTCCACCACAGCTTGCCCAGGGCTCCTGCGATGTGTGTGCCAACTCCTAGTGTTTTGTTGAGGACTCTTATCTCTTCTTGGCTTCCACAACCATTTCTGCAGGATCCAAGAGTTCAGCCTGCTCCAGTGAGCCGTGAATCAACTGTGAAAATCAAAGGCCAAGAGACTTATTATGTTTTACAAGTGATCAATCTCTAGTGTTGCCTACTACACTTCTTCTCTGAAGACAGATGTTTGGGGATGAGCGATGCCCCTTTGAGATAAAACTGGATAATAATCAGAAACTCAGAAAGAACTGGAGCCCAAATGCTTGGGTTGGTTGAGTGGGGTCACGGCTGGTGGGGTGGGGGGTAGAGGGGAGGTGTCCAGGAGCTCTGGGGACTCCGAGCATTTTAACCCTGGACTCTGCTCTCTGGACCACAGTTCCTCCCACTAGCCCCTGTGACTTAGATGAGAAATGAAGGAAATGGTGGGGACATGGTGGCGGGGTCGGGGGGCGGGGGAGGTTGGTAGGGAGCACTGAAGCTCAGAGAGCCTACCTCTGGGTCAAGGATTCTTGAATTCACCGCAGGCCAATAGAAGGAGATTGAGATATGGGAAGAGTTTTGAGTCAAGGAAATGAGGATGGCACCCATGAGCCTCCCTCTCCCTCAAACAAATTGAAGCTGGCAGGCAGACAACTTCTCAAAGATGCCCCGTTATAATGGCAACAACATGGGCAAAGAGAAATGGACTGACTAGACAGACAGATACCCGCCTCTTTCCCAGGTTTAGTGGGATCCTGTTCCTTCCGAGCGGCCTTTTGAATGTCTTAAGTAGAAAGTTTTCAGCGTCCTAGATGGGCTAACAATTGGAGCTTGCAGACACATTGGAAATTTTTTATTGAAGGAGGGGCTCAAACCAAAAGAAAATGGTCAACAGGAGGTGTCGGCAGTGGCATGCGGGCCTCCTGGGGACAGCAGGGCCCCCGGAGGAGCTGGGAGCAGCTCCCCCCTCTCAGGGGGAGGGGTGGCTGGAGGTGAGGCCCGACTGCAGGAGGGCAGCGCCCCAGGCAGCCCCAGGTAGATGGAGCTGCCTGAGAGGACGAAGGAGCCACACACGAGGAAGGAGGCCGTGAAGTCTCCGGTCTCATCCCTGAGGAAGCCTGAGAGGAAGGGGAAGGAATTGAGAGGCCTCG
>NW_005370145.1:50125-51153 GCF_000412655.1 Myotis brandtii
CAGGAGGAGCAGGGCCCCCCGCCAGCCGAAAGTATCCAGGAGGAGCTGCAAGGCCGGCGCCAGGAGCAGCGAGGAGGCTCCGTTGCCCGTCAGTGCCAGCCCCACGGCCAGGACTCGCCGGCGGGAGAAGTAGCGGGAGAGGGTGCCCAGGGCAGGGGCGAACGCCAGGGCCCAGCCGGCGCCTGCGGACGCAGAGGACTGGGGTCACTTGGTTAGGGGTGCAAATGCGGAAGCCCTGTGCTGTGCATCTGAAACTGACATGTTGTCTGTTAGCCACGTTTTATTAAAAATAAAGTCACTTAAGTGTTTAAAAGGAAAAAGACGGGGTGAGGACAGGGGCCTGGGATGCCTGGCCCCGCAATCCCAGCCCCGCTCTTGGGAGGACACCCACCACCACCACCACCGCCACCGCACGGCTGGCCTCCGGCCCCCAACTAGCTCCTGCCTCCACCATCACCCCGAAGGACCGCCCCCCTCACCGGCGAGGACGCCCAGGCCGAGGTAGAGGTGCAGCAGACTTCCCGCGAAAGCCGAGAAGAGGAAGCCGAGGGAGGTGAGGACGCCCCCAATCATCACTACGGGGCGCGCCCCACAGCGGGTGCTCAGGGCGCTGCCCACTGGACCTAGAAGGAGGCGGGGTCAAGGGAAGACACGCCCTAACCCTCCACCTCCAACGCTTCTCATTGGCTGTTTGTCTGGCCTAACGCTCCTCCCTAGCCTAACAGCTCCCCCTCTTAACCTCAACCCGCTCTGTTCTGGAACTGGGTGCCACCCGCCGTCCTTTCTCGGGTCACCTGGCAAGCAGGTGGGCACCCCACCACTGCACTCACGGCCCCTCCATCCCGGCTCCTGCCTCCCACCTCGGGGCGTGTGGGGGGCTCACTGGCTGCCTGCTGCACGGCCAGGGCCAGGGCGCTGACCCACGCCGTGTCCTGAGAGGTCCGGTCGAAGTGCTCAGCGATGTCAGGGAGGGCCAGGCCCAGGGAGCGCAGCAGCCCGTAGGAGAGCCCGTTCACCAGGAAGGCCGC
>NW_005370145.1:51720-53992 GCF_000412655.1 Myotis brandtii
ACGGGGTGCCGAGGGGAGCGAGTGCGGAGATGGAGCCCCACTTGGACAGGCTCTTGGTAAACAGAGATCACCCCGGGGCCTGAGCCACCTGGGATGCTGTGTTGGGGAGGCGCGGGGGAGGGGGGGGTGCAGCAGAGACAGCCAATCAGCGAGCCCAGGGTGAGGCCAGACACTGAGTCCCACGAGGATTAAGTTTCTCTCTCTCTCTCTCTCTCTCTCTCTCTCTCTCTCTCTCTCTCACACACACACACACACACACACACACACACACACACACCAAGCTCAGGAAAAGGGAGCAGCCAGGAATGAATGCCACGCACCGGCCCAGAGTCAAGCACCTGCTGCCTGCTGGGCACCCAGGGGACACGTGACTGCAACCCCAGCAAGCACAAGGCAGGTAGCGATGCACTGGAACAGGGGCAGTGCCTCCACGGCCTGAGGGATGAGTAGAAAACGTTGCTGCAAGACCAGTACATCTTGGATGTCAGATCGCAGAGCTCCACTGAGCGCTTGCTGAGGGCCCAACAGTAATATGCCCTCAGGCCTTAGGGGAGGAAGAGGGACTCCCTTATTCCGAGGAGCTGTGATGTGCCAGGCACTCTTCACACATGTCATCTTCTCATCCTCACAATAACCCTGTGAAGATGGTATCATCTTCATTCTACAGATGAAGTAATTGGACCTTCCAGAGATTAGGTGACTTGCCCAAACCACACAGCAAAAAGATGATGGAAATATGTATTTACATTTTGGGATTGTCCAACGGTGGGACCATACAAGGAGAATAGCCCTAGCTGGTTTGGTTCAGGGGTTGGAGTGTCTGCCCCGGACGGAAGAGTCCCGGGTTCGATTCCTTTCAAAGGCATGTACCGCGTTTGCAGGCTCAATCCCCAGCCCAGATCGGTCAGGCCACCAATCAATGTGTCTCTCACATCGATGTTTCTCTTTCTGCATCTCTCCCCTCTCCCAATCTGTCTAAAACTCAATGGGGAAAAACATCCTCAGGTGAGGATTAACCAGAAGAATAGACCTCGGACTGAAACAGGATCTGCCATAGTGGAGGGAAATGGCCTGGAGACAGTTTGATGCCAAACTGGCCTGGAAAGGCAGCCTTTTCAGGGCCAGAGAATTTATGATTCTAAGATAGGGGGCACTGGAAGGATAGAAAGGATCTTTGCCATCAGAATCACTAAAGATTTAGAGATTAGACTTTTAAAAACAAAGTAAGAAATCTGAGAATTGAACCCTGGTATTGATTTTTTTAATTAAAAAATTTTAAATTTATTTACTGAGGAGAGAGAGAGAGAGAGAGAGAGAGAGACTTGTTGTTCCACTTATTTATGCATTCATTGGTTGATTCTTGTATATGGCCTGTCCGGGGATCAAACCTACAACCTTGGTGTATCAGGACAATGCTTTAACCCACTGAGCTACCTGGCCAGGGCTCAGGTACTGATTTATTAAAACCTTTATTAATTGTATCCTTTAAATTTTTTTATTTATTTATTTTCCTACCTTTATTTATAAAGAACACAACTCCTCCTCCTAATGCAGAAACAAACACACATCTAAAGAGGTAACACACTCATGAAAAACAACAACAGAAGTAGGGGGCAGTGGGATCTTATTTAACACCAGTCTGTGTGCCTGGCTCAGGAGTCATTGGGAATGTTTCCTCAGATATGACATCTCACCTCAAAGAAAAGAAGAAAGACCTTAATCTTGAAGACCCGTGTACCTGGCAGGCAAAAAGCTGTACCCTCAGTCTTCAGCGTCATCGAACTGTCCAGTTTCAAAGACCATCTTGGAATAATGGGGTATCAGTGGAGGTGGATGATGCCAACTGGGGTCATAGATCATGTCTCCTTGCGGGGCACAGCACACCCAAGGTTTGACCTCTTGAGAAATGCAGCCCTGGATGTCATCAGCATCATACGGATTCCCTTGATCCGCTTTCAACTCCAAGTCCCAGTCCTCATTAAAAAGATCAGCAGCCTGTTCCCTAGGCAGACGGCTGGACACCCCTTCTGGCAGCTCCCAGGTATTCAGTTCCCCATCAGAATCTTCATCCTCCATAGCAAAGCCTTCCTCTTCAGAATGGGTGCCCTCATCACGGGCAGGACCACCATTAGGGATGCTCTGTGTTCCACTGGCTAGTCGATCCGTGGCTTTCTCATTCTCTCTCTCCTGACCGGAGTGGTCATGCGGAGCAAAGCCAGCCTCCGGGCTGGGGGGCGACTCCCGCGCTCTCGCCAGCGGCAGACCCCGAGGC
>NW_005370145.1:54073-56320 GCF_000412655.1 Myotis brandtii
CGCAGCCCCCAGCGCCAGGGCCCCGGAGGTCTGAGGGTCCATGCCCGGCGGCCCGCGGCTCCGCGCCCTCTATTTTTAATTAGATTACCATTAGTGTAATTTGGGCAATTCTAAGCAATGTGTAGGGTTTTTTCATTTAATCAAAAGTGCATATATTTTTTACATTTAACATTATTTTGTATTAGTTTCATGTATACAGTATAGTGGTTAGATAAACCATACACTTAAAAAAAATTGATTTGAGAGAGAGAGAAAGGGAGAGAGAGATTTATTGTTCCACTTATTTATGCATTCATTGGTTGCTTCTTGTATGTGCCCTAATTAGGGATCGAACCTGCAACCTTGGCATATCGGGACGACACTCTAACCAACTGAGCTACCCGGCCAGGACAAAAATTGTATACGTTATGATGTGTTCTCCTGATATTTCCAGTACCCACTTGGCACCATGGATAGTACAGTATTATTGACTATATTCCCTATGCTGTACTTTACATCCCCACGAGTATTCTGTAACTACACCTTCACCTTTTTCACCCCGTCCCCCAACACTCCCTCCGCTCTGGCACCATCAGTTTGTTCTCTGTACCTATGAGTAAGTTTCTGTTTTGTTTGATTCAGTGGTTCTCAACCTTTTGGCCCTTTAAATACAGTTCCTCATGTTGTGACCCAACCATAAAATTATTTTCGTTGCTACTTCATAACCGTAATGTTGCTACTGTTATGAATCGTAATGTAAATATCTGATATGCAGGATGGTCTTAGGCGACCCCTGTGAAAGGGTTGTTTGACCGCCAAAGGGGTTGCGACCCACAGGTTGAGAACCGCTAGTTTATATTCTTTATATTGGCCTAGTAATATATGTACCACAGCCTTTAAAAAAAATTATTGGGGTGACATTGGTTCACAAAACCATACAGGTTTCAAGTGTACAACTCAACATTGGGTGTCCATTACCTAAAGCGAAGTCTCTTTCCATCACCATTAATACCCCCATTGCCCACCTCCACCTAACCCACCCCCCTATCCCTCTGGCTATCACAGCACTGTCTTTGTGTTGATGTGTGAGATGTGTGTGTGTGTGAGATGTGTGTGTGTGTGTGTGTGTGTTTTGCTTAATGCCTTCACCTTTCATCAGCTGTCGGTCTATTCCCTGTATCCATGCCTCTGTTTTTATTTTGTTCATTAGGTTCCACATATAAGTGAGATGATGTGGTATTTGTCTTTCTCTGACTGGCTTATTTCACTCAGCATAATAATCTTTAGGTCCATCCATGCTGTCGCTCGAAAAGTAAGATTTCCTTCTGTTTTACGGCTAAGTAGTATTTCATTGTGTAAATGTACCCCAGCTTTTTAAATCCACTCATCTACTAATGGGCATTTGGGCTGTTTCCAGGTCTTGGCTGTTGTAAATAATGCTGCAAGGACCACAGAGGGTGCATATATTCCTTCAAATTAGTGTCTCAGGTTTCTTAGGATATATTCCTAGAAGTGTGATCACCAGGTCAAAAGGCAGTTCCGTTTTTAATTTTTTGAGAAACCTTCATACTGTTTTCCACAGTGGCTGCACCAGTCTGCATTCCTACCAACAGTGCATGAGGGTTCCCTTTTCTCCATATCCTTGCCAACACTTGTTATTTGTTGATTTATTGATGGTAGCCATTCTGATAGGTGTGAGGTGATATCTCATTGAGGTTTTAATTTGCATTTCTCTGATGATTATCGACATTGAGCATCTTTTCATGTCTATTGACCATCTGTATGTCTTCTTTGGAGAAGCGTCCATTCAGGTCTTTGCTCATTTTTAATTGGATCGTTTGTTTTCTTGGTGCTGAGCTGTATGAGTTCTTTATAACTTTTGGACATTAACCCCTTATCAGATGTATCACTGGGGCTGTGTTCTCCATTCAGCAAGTGTCTTTTCATTTTGTTGATGATTTCCCTTGCTGTGCAAAAACTTCTTAGTAAAAGCATCCTTTGTACATTAGAATTAAGGTCACCATTGCTATACTTCAGCTATTTAAATCAAGAGATGTGTTCTTTGGTTTCATTCCTAAACAATATCAGAAAATTAGGTAAATTACTGTTTGGAGCATGAATCTCCCAAAAGCCACATGTCGAGTAACACTTCCTCATCAATAGATTTCCGGGAGTATCTGATTAACAGTAATCAACAAGGATCTACATAAGTATCTAAGGAATTAAGGGAACTAAGGTGGGGATGCTTCAACTATTATTACCTAAATT
>NW_005370145.1:63632-70511 GCF_000412655.1 Myotis brandtii
AAGGAATTAAGGGAACTAAGGTGGGGATGCTTCAACTATTATTACCTAAATTAACTGAGTGGTTCCTAGATTAACTGGGTGGTGCACAGCCCTGACCTTTGCTAGGACTTTCAATGGCTACTAGCTTTTGGGGGGGTCTCTGTCTAAACTCAGCTAGTGAAGACAATGAATGGACTCTGGCAGCCACATGATGGCAGTGTTTCCTAACTGCTGAAAAGCATCTGCAGCTAAAGAAAAAAACACCTTCTTAAGTAGTGAAACTGTAAACCTAACAAATACAGCATGACCTTTGATGGCTCTCCACTGCCTACAGGAGGAAAAGAATCAAATTTCTCTTCTTCGGGTATAAGGCCTTTCATAACCAAAAGTAGACCCAGAATACTTTTCCATTCCATTACCCTCCCCTTTCTCCCACACCCTTCCCTCGGCCACAGTGCTCACCCTCTCCATGGACATGCCTTTCAGTGTATTCTCCCTCCTGAATTTTTGCATATGTCATGCCCTCTGTTTGTCCTGGGTGGGGCACAGGAGTCCTTGAAAGTTTAAGGTCCTGCCAAATACACCCTAGAAAAGTGGCCTCACTGGTTTTCCTGGCCTGGGTTGCTTTTGTGAAAGGCACCTGGGAGGTGGAGCCAGCAGATCCTCAGCCACGGGGAGGGCAGGGAGCCCACTTCCTGAGATGGGCGGTGAGGATCCTGTTCCAAGCTGAATGCAGTCCCCGGAAACACACCTCTCCCTCTCCATGATGAAGTGAAAACTCAAGGCAGTCAAAGAGGAGACTGGGCCCTCTGGGTCTGGGAGTTCTACAGAGTTATGCGGAGCACCTTCAAAAGGTACTTACCAACCCAGAGGACATTCCAGAGCCTGGCACTGGGGTGATTGGTAGTGAACAGGCACATTCCTCTTCTACCTCATGTCCCCTACATTCTTTTTTTTTAAATATATATTTTATTGATTTTTTACAGAGAGGAAGGGAGAGAGATAGAGAGTCAGAAACATCAATGAGAGAGAAACATCGATCAGCTGCCTCCTGCACACCCCTTACTGGGGATGTGCCCGCAACCAAGGTACATGCCCTTGACTGGAATCGAACCTGGGACCTTTCAGTCCGAAGGCCAACGCTCTACCCACTGAGCCAAACCAGTCAGGGCATGTCCCCTACTTTCTTAGCCAAAATTATCCTCACTATACATCTTTTGCTCATTGAGCTAACATAGCATTGAAGTTAGGAGAATAGATTCCCAAGCTACGCTTCCTTAGTTTGAATCCCATCTCAGCCACTTATTAGCTGTATGATTGTGAGCAAGTTACTCAATCACTCTGTGCCTCAGTTTTCTCATCTCTAAAATGGGAATAATCAGAGTAGCTACATGATAGGGTTTTTATGAGGATTAAATGAGTCACCCTGTATACATGTATTAAAAAAGAACCTAAAATGGTGCCTGGAACGTGACATGTGTCTGCCCATATTGCTGCTGTTGTGACTTGAAAGAACCTGACTAGACCCTTCAAGCACCACCATGATTTTGCCACCTGGCTATATCTTCATGCTTCAACGTCAAAGAAACTCATTGGTCTGGTGAGTTCTCAGTAGAACTATGCTAGTTATAAGATGTTAATGGCTATAAAAAGAGGTTAAATGGATTTTTTTTTCTATGTGGTGAGTGGTTTTCTTAGCATTTCCAAAAGTTTATAAGAAAATGCTGGTCTCCCTTGCTTGACTCTAAAAATAAAAGAGAAGAAAGGAGTCTAAGTAAGTTTTGTTCATTTGTTCATACAAAATATTAATAGATACCTACCAGGCCAGATGCTATGCTAGGGATACAAATATGAATGATACAGTCTCTCCCCTCCAAGCTCTCACAATCAAATTAGAGAAAAAAAGTGAAATAAAGAAATCTCAACACTAGGAGAGAGACACAGACATCATAGAGTGCTGCATGGTAGGAGCTGACTCATCCTGCTGGGGTGGCTTCACAGAAGAGGAGCCATTGGAGCTGGGTCTTCAAGGATGAGGAGGAGTTTGCCAGATGGATGTGTGGGCAGGGGCCATTCCAGGCAAAGGGAGCAGCCTGTGGAAAAATCACAAAGGCCTGAGCCAGCTTGGCACATTGTTTATTGTCTGGTGCTCTGTAAATAGCTGCCGTGCGGAGGACAGAGAGAGTGTAGGAGGACAATGTAGAAGGAAGCTGCTGGGGCAGAGGGTCCCATCACGAAAGGTCTTGCAGGCCAGGCTCAGAAATGTAGATGTGTTCCCAGAGACTGATACTTCTCAAAAATGTCCACTGACGTAGCATTGACTAATATTCACTGATATTCGAAGCTGAACACAGAGGAAAGAGGACTCATTTCAAAGTCAGGAGAGTGTGGGTTTATAGACCTTTTATGTGTAGGAAATTTCTCTGACACATCTTGTTTGACATTGAAAATGTGTGTGGAATTTTGCATCCTACTTTATTCTACAGGAAGGGATTGCTGATGAACCAAACTGCTAATGCTTTCCCACTCGGAGAAAGCCGCAGACGCAGATACTGAGCCAGGTCGGGTCGTTAGGGGGATCAAAAGAGAGGGTCAAGGTCTGTACATAATTTGCTTTGGGGACCACAGGGTCAGGGATGTGTCTATGTTTGTGAACCCAAACTGCTCTGGGGTTTTCTCATGGGAGCACCTATGGGAGGTTTGGGGGCCTCAGGGATCTGCAACCTTGGGGAAGCCCTGAACGAAGCCTAGCCATTCCTTGGGTACACCCACTGGGGGCTCCTCTGCAGATGGAAGGGAAGGGGACAGGCAAAGATGGATGGTACTACCCACAGGAAACACAGCTCTATTTGAGGTACACAAAAATATGAGACTTTCTGGTGTTTGGCCCAGCTGGTCTTGGGCTTCTACGTGCCTAATAGAGCTGCCTCTCACCCCTCACCCACCAGAAACCTGTCCCTCCCCAGCTCACCCAGAGACCATGCCATGGGAAGTTAGCATAGATCTCCAAGTCCAGACCCAGGGTCTGGAAAAGTGGAAGAAAAACACGACCTGGGAAGAGGATGAGATCATAAGCTCAGGGTTTGTGTTTTGGGGTCAGGGGAGCACATCTGCTGAGATGCTCTGAAGTGGGGGCGGGTAATAAAGCGAGAAGGTAAAGCCAGCCATCCACTCAGGACAGTGGGGCTCACTGTGTAGAGGGGACAGTCTGCTTGGATGACCACACATAAATGGAGAGCCAAGCTGGGTCTCCTGAACCTTGTGTTGGAACTGAGACTGGGTAAGTAGTCTGCTGGGTTTGGGGCTGGAAGAGGCCATGGTCTGGTTGAAGTTGGCACAGATGAGAAAGCTGAGGCAGGAAGGAGCTAGATTGGAGCCAAGACCTGGGATGGGATGGGAGTTCTACCCCACATTACTTCTCTCTTACCCCCACTACCAAGTCTTCCAGTGCCTCTTACAATTCATTCTCTATCCCTTCCCTCTGTCACCCCCACCATCCACCTCCCTGGTCCCCTGAAGTGATGAAGATCTGGAGCCTCGAGCTCTTGGATCTTTCAAGACAACCTTCTCCAGGACAGTAGGGGGAGCACCCCACTAAAGTATTTGAACCTGGTCTGTGTGTCTAAATATCCAAATGTGTCTTATCTGGCATTCTCTGGTTCTGGAATTTTGGCCAATATTTGTGTCAAAGTTCTTAGCTGTCAGCCATAGGCACTCATTCCAAAGAATTGTTTAGGGAGAGAACTGATTGATTACAGGATTTACTGGGTACCTCTCAGAATTATCAAGAAGGCGGCGGAACTAGGTTTGGCAGGAACGCAGACTGCCCCAGGGCTAAGCGGGTGGCCAACACCACGGCTGTCACCATTAGGTGTCGCTGCTGGCCCTCTGCGTTCACAGGGCCTAAAAATTGCGGCTGCTCAGAACCCCTTCTCCGCTTCATTCACCATTAGCTCTAAATCCAAGTCCAGGGCCCGTATTCCTGACCAACTGAACCTTGGTCATGTGCTCTCATCCTAGCTGGTAGGGACACCAGGAAAGTGAGCCCCTGGTGTTTTCAGCGTCTGCAGGTAGGATGAGTTCTGCCTCCCATCAGAAATAATAAGGTAGGACATGTTGAATCATAACTCAATAAGGTGAAAGGAATATAATAATACTATTGGGAATTTCTCAAACAAAGGAAGAATGTGAGGTGCAAGGCAGCCTAAAATGTCCACGAAAAACAGGTTGTCAGGATGGGAATGGGATTTGAATGGAGGCAGCAGTGTGCATGCATCCTGCAAAAGCAAGTTGGACATGTTCAAAGAATCAGTGCTGCCTAGGAAGCCAAAAGTGTTGGCCAAACCATTTATGAACTCCCCGTTGGTGCCTGAAGGGCTTGGAGCGGTTGGAAAACCAGAGATTACTCTGGAGGGGTCCATTCCTAGGACTCTGGTAGGGACATGTTGTTTACTATTGTTAACGTGATTTGTTCCCTCTGATTTTGACCACTAGCTTCTTCCTCTTCCACCACACAGGCACACAAGGAACAAGAAGAAACACCCACACTCTTTTTAAAAATATATATATTTTATTGATTTTTTTACAGAGAGGAAGGGAGAGGGAATAGAGAGTTAGAAACATCGATGAGAGAGAAACATCGATCAGCTGCCTCCTGCACACCCCCCACCGGGGATGTGCCCGCAACCAAGGTACATGCCCCCCCCACCGGGAATGTGCCCGCAACCAAGCTACATGCCCTTGACCGGAATCGAACCCGGGACTCCTCAGTCCGCAGGCCGACGCTCTATTCACTGAGCCAAACCTGTCAGGGCCACCCACACTCTTTGTAAAGGACCTGACATAATGTCTGGGATGAAGTGAGCATCAATATAGTAGCAATACATACATACATACATATATACATACATACTTGAGTCATTTCCCTTCTCATGGGCTGGAGCTAAGTATACAGAGAGAGAGTTCTGAAGACACGGTTTTCAGGCTGGATTCAAATGATAAGGAGCCTTGTGTTCCTGGCTAAGGAGTCTGGAGTTTATCCCGAGGGCTATGGGGAGCCTTTGTGAACAGATTAGATTTGAATTTTTTAAACCATTTTTCATTGAGAGGAGAGAGAGAGAGAGAAACATCGAGGTCAGAGAGAAACATCGATCGGTTGCCTCCTGCATGAGCCCTGACAGAGGATCGAACCCACAACCTGGGTATGTGCTCCAATGCGATGGGGAATTGAAACCTACGGTGCCTGGGACGACGCACCTGCCGGGGCAAATTTGAAAAAAATTAACCACTCTGCTGCAGTAAAGAGAATTGACTGCTGGGGCCAGCTGGAGGCAGGGAGGCCAGTTGGAGGATCAGGGTACAAATACACACACTGCATGTGAGGTCCAAGGAACATCCAGCTGAGTGATTTATTTAAAGTAATCTCAGCCTGGAAGGACCTCAGGCACTTAGCAGAAGCAAACACAAATCCTTTCTATAGGAATATACCAGACCAGACCTGAAAGAATTTCAGAAGACAAAGTTCCAATAACTAAGAGCTATGGTGAAACACACACACACACACACACACACACACACACACACACCAAAACAAAACAGGAATGAAAGTCAGCAAAAATATCAAACAGAATAAACCTGTGTAGAAATTAGATGTTGGAGTTATTGAGAAAATACAAAATAAGTATATCTAATAAGTAGAAGAGAGTTTTACAAGATGAATAAGAAAAAAGAAACTAAAGGACTAGAGAGCTCTCCAGTAAGGAGTGCTTACAGCTGCACCACCGTTTCAAACACAATAGTGAGGCTAGACCTGAGCTGGTCCACTGTGCAGTGGATCCTGGGACTGGTGATAAGATGGTCAAGATGGGTGGCTTCTCTCCGAGCAGTGGAGTAGCTGGGTTGAGTCCCCTTAGATTTCAAACAGAAGATCAGGTGTGTGATTAATTGCCTACTTGCTGGAATTCTACAAAATGCACTATTTGGACACTACAATGTTGATAGAACCAGTTTCCAGGACCCGGCAGGGAAGTGGGGTAATTCTCAGGCAGGAAGAGCCAGAGGAGGTATGACTCAACCCCTCTTCTGACCCAATGAGTGTGATGCAGATTTGCCTTTAAGAAAGGAGGCACCCTGAGAATCCAGGCAGCACCTGAAGAGCAGTGGAAGAATGAGAACAGCAAAGGCAAGAAGGGCTTAGTCCCAGTCCCTTATGTTGAAAAGTATAGACCTTTATCCACCTCAGCATTGGCTCTGATTGGTGATCAGTGAACTGGTAAAGGTCTCAGGATTAACGTGAGTGGTCAGATGGCAGAGAAATATAATGCAAATTAGGTTATTTCCTATTCACTGATGTCCATCTACTGGATCAACAGAATCCGATGAGGACTCCAGCAGAACATAGGTCAACAAACAGTTTGCTTACAGAAGAGAACAATTATTTTTAGTCTTTTTTACAGTTGCCATCTATAAAATTTCTTACAGATGTTTAAGGCAGCCTAGTTTATAATAAGCATTCTGTTCCTTATGATCTCCTAGTGAAGCATGGTAACAACCATCTCAGGTAGAAACTGTAGTTTAACTCTAACCCTGCTGTTTGGCTTATGTACCTATTTGCTTTGTTTAACAATGGACAGGTTATTTTGATTTTCTGAATTATATAAATCATCCCATTCGATTAAATACCCTATTGATTATGTGAATATCCCATGGGTTGTGGTTATACTAGTCTTAGAAAGCACATTTTCCCTTACCTGGGAAGGACAGCACAATTATCTCAAGGTCAGAGGGCTCCAGTTAACATGTCCCTGTTGACTCAGTGTTCCGAAGACCCAAAACAAAAACTGTAATTTAGATAACATGCTAAGTCTGACCAGGTTCCTCATTCCAGACCCGAGGGCTCTA
>NW_005370145.1:70733-81383 GCF_000412655.1 Myotis brandtii
TATGAGATTTAAAGCAAAATGGCCCCTCATAGTCCCGGATTGCAATAAATGTGACTCTATAATTCGACTTCTTGAGGCGTCCTTCTGTGATTCGCGGGGTACATTACAACACTAGGACAGAACCACTCCATTCCTAGCTGCAGTTCAACATGGCCAAGGTATAACACTGGAGAGTTTAGGTGTTAATTTCTGAATGGGCTAATTGCAGGCAGCAGTGCCTATGCCTCTGTGTACAGAAGGGATAGTGTCTTGCCCCTTATTCTCAGTCAACCCATGGAAAACTGATGGAGTCAGGAGGCTTGTGCACTGCTTATGGTGATTTCCTTAATGGCTTTCTTTTCTCATTCTGAAACCATTCTCTTAAATGGCAATAGACTGTTCCCATCTGCCCCCATGAAGTAATCATGCACCACTTGAATAATAATATACAATGGAGTTGTTTTTCTACTTATAAAACATGACCAGCTGTGACTCATTCTGACATTTCAAATCCTAATAATTCTGGGGGCACAACTGGAGGCATTTGTCTTCCTTTGTAGCCAATGATTCATACATTTTCTTCAGATTCTGTTCAGATTCTTGTCCTCCCCCTCACCCCCAAATTACAAGTAGATTAACTCTAAGAGAAGTGAATATTTTCATTCCAGATGAGAGGCAGGATGTGCAGAGCACTGTACTCACAGTACAGCATTAAGCCAGTATTGGGTCCTCTAAACACCCAGCTCTCTGCCTTCCCCCAAAGGGTCACAGTGCCTTCACACTGCCACAGTAGTTAATGGACTCCATACTCTTGACTTTCCCTTCATAGACATGGGTCCGTTTCCACCGCTCCAAACATCGTGTCATCAACAAGGACACATCCACAGCAAGAAGGCAACAAGCAGGGTTCCTCCTTTAGATAGCATTCTTTTTTCATCCGGGAGGAAAACCTGCCAGAAGCCTCAGCAGGTTTCCAGATCCTCAAGTGTCCTGGGCCAAAACCAAGTCACATGTCTTCTCTTAAACCAATACCCATAAAAGAGAGAGGGTGTTCTCCATTAGGTTTAAACCAATCATAATTTAGCTCTTGGTCGTAAGGGGAGAAGGGACCACTCTGGACTGGTTGGTGGCTCAGACCTGCATAGGAAGGAAGTGGAAATTGAAGCAGGAATTTCGGGGGAACATAGGCAGGCTTAGGGATTTTTTAGAATTGGGGTCCATGGAAAAGTTTGGGGCTGCAGACTGGGAGAAGGTACATTTCCATAACACAAGGAAGCCAGGTGCAGTTACAGCTCCATAAGACAAGGGAGCAACAACAGTTGCATTTACATAAGACAAGGGAACTGGAAGTAGCCAGGAAAGGTCTATATTTACAAAACAAAGAGAAGGAAGCCCTTCATTCAGTTGGAAAAGAAGAAAGCCCAGAGGGAAGGAGGGGGGAGAACCTCACATGTCTCATGTGAGATTGGAAAAGAAGAAAGCCCAGAGGGAAGGAGGGGGTGAACTTCACATGTCTCATGTGAGGTTCAACCTTTGAACCCAGCTCGAAGTGGAATATTGACCAATCAGAGGGGATTTCAGGCATCAGAATCTGCAGCCTTTATAAGCCATAGGGAAAGGAACCCAGTGGGACTATTCTCCTTCCCTATGTGAGAGTCTGTACTTGTTCTTCAATAAATCTCCATCTTTGTTATATCACTTTCTGTCCGTGGATTCATTCGGACAAAGAATCCGGGTTCCAGTCCAAAAATGACCATGGAGAGTGTTGGCCAGAGGAGAAAATGATGATCTGCAGTGAGAAAGAGGAATAAAGCAGATGGTGACCCTCAGGTGTCCAGCTCCCCCTTTTCAGTCTGTCTCAGGGCTTCAGCCACTTCCCTGCCCTTGAGTCACATATTGGTTTAACAGGGCTGCCTTAACAGAAGACTGATAGATCCTCCCTTCCCCCAACTGGTAGGTGGAGTATGACGTAACCTGCAGCCCGGAAATACCTGAGTGACTAACCAGTTACCTTATATGGACTATGCATTGGACCACCAATCCACACCTGCCAAATACCCTAAGCCCTTGTCCTATATGGACAATGCAGTAAGCCACCAATCAGTGTGCTCCGAGTACACTGAGCCCCCACCCCTTCCCATTCCGCCCCTCAAAAGGCGTGCCCACCCCTGCACGTGCTGCTGTCCTCCCCTTGCGAGACAGCCCGGCAGGTCCTTCTCCCCTAATAAAGCCTGTACTCCTGGTTTTCGGCCTCTGTCTGATCTTTCAAAGACCACAAAAGCAACTGAAAAGCATGGTCTCACACTTCTGGAAGCTGGAAGTCTGAAATCAAGAAGCTATGCTCCCTGTGAAACCTGCAGGGCAGAGCCCCTCTTTGCGCCTTCCTAGCTTCCAGTGGTGCTCGGGCGACCCTTGACATTCTTTGGTTTGCAGCCGCAGTGCTGCAGTCTGCCTCCGTGGTCACATGGCTTGTTCCCTTGGGTGTCTGTGTCTCCTCTCATGTGGACCCCAGTCATATTGGCGTAAAGACCCACCCTACTCTAGTCTGACCTCAACTAATTACATCTGCAACGACCCTGTTTCCAGAAGTGACATTCACAGGTACTAGGGTTAAGGACTTCATGTTTTTTAGAGGACACAGTTCAACCCAAAACGGGCCATGTGAGACACCCTTGTCTAAGGAATGGCCTTGTTGCATCACTTAAATCCAGAGACCTCCTGCAGTTTATAATCAAAAAGTCCTAATATAGGACTCTAAGAACAGTTCACACTAGTATAGTGTCACCCCATTCTTTTCTCCATCTCATCCCCTCCTTACCTAAGAGTCTTGGTTTCCAGAGGTAACTTGGAAAACTTTACATGATCGCCCAAGAGCAGTCAAGAGCAGTTTGAACCAAAGTCCTTTTTCAGAAGAGAGTCTGGTATCACTTTGGATAACAAATGCATACAAGAGCCAGCGTGGGACCATGCTGTTGACTCCCTCATTAATGAGTTAAATCCATTTCAACTGACTTTCAAAATATAATGTATAAGTAAGACAATATAATACATGCAGGAAAATAAAAATAAAATGTTTTGACATAATTTTCTCTAATCATTGACACCTTCAGATGCAAGAAGCTGGTATTTTTTAAAAACTTCTAGAATTAACAAAAAATAACTTGTCAATATGGCTGAATAAAAGGTCATTATAAAATATTACTTACTTTACACCGAGGCTCTCAATGTGTGGACCATGAACTCCTTAAGGTCCCTGAGACCTTGTCAGGGGTCCACAAGGTCAAATTTACTTTTTCAATAATACTAATCATCCAGCGTGCCTCCCATGATTCTGGTAGGAACTAAATGGTGAACTTTCAGTAAGTGTCTGGCACAATCCCTGTCAGAAATTTGATGATCAATGAAGTTTGTTCCTTTCCTCAGCTCCTCCGCTCCCACTCTGGCCAGGAATCCTGCTCTTCTTCACTTTCTTCCCTCCAACTGAGTGGAGTGAAGAGAGCTAGGTGAGAGCTGGGGGAGCTTGGTAGCTGAGGTCCCAGAGAAAGGTCAGATACCAGCAACTTAGGCCACAACTGAACAAGGGCAGGCCTGGGTATGCCATGATGGAGACACCAACAACTCCAGGAAATTAGATGCAGGAAGTGAAGGGAGTGTGTCAGAGGACTCATCTCCCAAATACCAGAAATGAAGAAGTCAGAAAAACTGAAAAGAAGCGGAAAGGGAGGAGACACACCCTGAGGAGGAGAGCAAAGCTGGCTTCATATCTCACATGCCAAACACGCAGACTCAGCTTGTGATCCGATTATTTGCTGCCCAAAGCGGAGGAAACGGGGGTTCCAAGATTTTGACTCCTGGGCTTTCAGACACAGAGACCAGCAGGACTCCAGTCACTGACCTGACTCCTCCTCAGGCACCTCTACCCCACTCTCCAGGATTTCAATTTATTCAACTCTACTCACTGCTGCACAGCAAACCCAAGAATCACAGCCTCCAGACTTTGCATAGGTAACCTGGGCTGGGGATGCAGGTGAGACCAAGGGGACAGGGAGGGGGTTAGAGAAAGCAGGGAGACTGGCTGTGGGTCTCAACTGGGACTGAATAGGAAGAGATATAAAAAGGCAGCTTAGAGATTCAATGACCTGATGGAGACTTTAGACTCTATTCACTAACTGGATTCAGATTGAACTTTGGCAGCCAAACCTCAGTCACAAACTGAGACTCACACTGAGCCCCATCTGCAGCCCATTTCCAGCCCCATCTTCAGCCCCAGCCTAGCCCCAGCCCTAACCCCATTACAAACACCAATTCCTCCCATAACCACAGTCTGAGCGCCAAAGTCCACATGAATCTTAACATCCGCCCCAACCCAAAGTTGAGCTTCACTCTCTTCTGTTTCCAACTTCAGGGCCAAGCTTAGGCCCCACGCCATCCATGGCATCAACATGAGTATTGACCCCGGTCCTAGGAGGAGATGCAACCTTAATTGCAGCCCTAATGTAAGACTCAGTCCTAGTAATTCCTTTAGCTCCAACTTTACCTTTACCTTCAATCCCACATTCAACCCAATCCCAGCCCAAAGACCAATCCTGACCTTACCTCCAACCTCTGCTGCAAACCCAGGCCCATTCCTATCCCTAACCCCTGACTCATCCTCAACCTGAACTTCTTCTCTTACCTCAACTCCAGCCTGCCTTCAGCTCCAACCTAGTCCCAGCCTCCCCTGTCTCCTCTCCCCAGCCTAGCTGGTCACTGGCCCTGCCTCCATTTCAGCTCTGACAGCCTCAGAGTGGGTCCAAGGATGTCGATGAACTATGAAGACCTCCAGTCCTTGGAGAGTGAGAAGAAAAGCCAGGAGTTAAGAAAGGGTAAGAAGAAAGGAGAACGGGTATCTCCTAAAATACCCTCTTAATGTGCTTAGAAGGATTTCTGCAGTCACAGCGTATCTGCATCTCTACCATGTGCACTGCTGGGGTCCCCCATTCTGAGGGGGTCAGACCCCACACCCTGGGGGCTCCAGTATGAAGAGGATTCAAGGTCCCCAGAAAGACAGGGTCAGAGAGGAAGACAGCAGCCTGGTGGCCGATACTCTCAGGGAGGGCATGAGCGTTTGCACTGGGGGAGAAGGAACAGTCGTATTTGGAAAGGAAAGCATGTGCTAACCTGACAATACAGACAAGCACGAGCCTGCTGAGGGGCTGGTTGCCCCAACTCACTCTGTGTCCTCCTGCCCCCTCTCCCACATATTGCCATCATGTGTTGCCGGAGGGGTGGGGGCCCATGTGACTAGGACTTACACTGGTTCATGAGGGGTCAGAGGCCTGGAAATCCCCTGAACCACACGCCTCCCCTCAGCTTTACTTGCATCAGCCTCCATCCCTGACATACCCCTGTGGCCCTGTCCTCCTCCCCTGTGTCTCTCCTGTCCTGGACCTCCAGCTCCTGTTGTCCTCTCCTCTTACAGGGCCATGTCCTCCCCAAGCCTTCCTCAAGCGTCTCTGCTCTGTACCCTGCCTCCTCCTGCTCTTCCTGGGCCTCAGCCTCTTCCTGCTGGTCGATATCTGCATAATTGGATCCAAAAGTGAGTGTCCCAGGATGGGCAGGGAAGGGGGCGATAGTGGGTACAGTAACCCAGGCACTGATGATGATCATGGTGGGTAAAGGCGGCTGCTGGCTCTGTTGCTTACTCATGGGTAATGTAGTCCAAGTGCCTAACCTCTGGAAGCCTGAGTATCCTCTCTGCAAGCTTGGATAACAACAGTGCCTGTCCCTTGAAGTGGGGTGGCTGTGAGGACCCAATGAGCCAATGTATGTCAAGTGCCCTGCTGAGTGTCAGCACAGAGAGGACTGAGCAATCTTAGCTCTCATTGTCCCACCTGCCTGATCAGATGCCAAGATTCAAAGTGATGTGGAGACCCTGAGAGCAACTTTCAGCAACTTCACTTCCAACACAATGGCTGAGGTCCAGGCACTGCACTCCCAGGGTGAGCCTGGCTGGAAGGGGCTCTGGATGGGAGGGGTCGTGGTGGGGGAGGGGGTGCTGAATCCTGAGCACTGAGTCCCCATGTCCTCCAGGTGGCAGTTTGCAAGCAACAATAACATCTCTGAAAGCTGTGGTGGAAAACCAGGAGCAGGAACTGCAAGCAGGTGAGAGGCCCTCCAGGAGTGAGTGTGCAAGGGTGGGGGCCGGGCTCTCAGGACAGAGGTGGGGTGGGAGCAGCCTGGGGTGCTGAGTGCCCTCCCCTCCAGCCCGTAGCCTGAATGACAAGGTGTTTTCTCTGGAGAGCAAGCTGGAGAAAGAGCAGCAGGAACTCAAAGCAGGTCAGGCCCCTTCTCCCCTGCCCCTGGGCCTGATGTGGTGGGAGAGCATGGAGGGCCCTCAGCTGGGCCCCCTGCATTGTCCCCACTGCCCTCTGTGTGTCCCAGATTATTCTGAAATGCTCCTGCAAGTCCAGCAACTGGTCAACGACCTACAATGGTGAGTGGTGTAGGGCAGCGCCTAGCCCCATATCCTGCCCATGTGTCACTGGGCAGCATCTCATAACCTCCCCACGCCCACCTCAGGCTCTCAAAATACCTGCTGCCCCATTGGCTGGCTGGAGTATGAAGGCAGCTGCTACTGGTTTTCTCGCTCTGGATTGACCTGGCCCCAGGCTGAGAAGTACTGCCAGCTGGAGAACGCCCACCTGGTTGTCATCAACTCCAGAGAGGAGCAGGTGAGGCCGCACCTCCCCAGCAGGAGGCGCCTCTGGAATGCAAACCCTGGGCAGCTGGATAGGGTACTTTATTATTTTTTAACCTGGGGAAGAGTCCAGAAGCAGCAGGCTGGCAGAACACTGGGCGGTTCATAGTGGAGCAGCCACTGATCTAAGAGGTGGAAGGTTACAGCCAGGAGCTCGGGCAAAGGGGCAGGAGCCAGGTGAGCAGGGGGTGAGGGCCAGGTCAGGAGACAGAACACAAAGATGAACTAACTAAAGGCAGGACTCGGGTGCAGAGCGCAGGGGCACTGAGAGTCCTTCTCGCTGTGTGCCGGCCTGGGATGTGGCGGGCAGTTGGGTGAAAGGAGCAGAGAGGGCAGGATTCCCAGGGACATGGGGTTACTGGGTCCCTCCAAGGCCCTCCAGGTCTCACCTGCCCACTGCCACCTCCACACCACAACCCCAAACACCAACGTTCACAGGGAAGAGCCAACCTGTTAGAATAGGTGGGGCTTTAAAACACACACACACACACACACGATATTCATGGTAACATTTACCGAGTCCTTACTATGTGACAGGCACTGTCAGATATATTCACTCCCTTAATCCTCACAACCCTATAAGGTAGGTACTCTTACCATCCCCACTCGGAGGAAGGGAGAAAGGAGGGAACTGAGGAACAGGGGAGCTAAGGGACTTGCCAGGCAGCTAGCAAGTCGGGATGGAGCCCGAATTCAGAGCCACTCTGCCTCCTCCGCCAGTGTTTTCACTACCACATGTTGCCTGAATAATTACGAGCACATTTGGCTTTACCAACCAGGTTGAAACAGCCTGTTTCTATCCATTTGGACCTACACAAATGTCAGTTCCATGTGGGCCAACCCCAGATGTCAGTGCTCTGTGAGCTGGCGCCCAACTTCATGGCGGACCTGTCCCTTCATTATTCTGAAGTGAATGTCAGTGTCGGCTTTAATGCTTTTGCCTTGAATTCATCTTTATGCAACACAAATAGAACGGACCTTGATCTCTGTTCCCTCGCATTGGCTGAATGTATCTCTGCCCATCTTTTCATTTCCAACCTGTTATTTACCATGAACTGGGAGGTGAATTCTCCTGGACTGTTTCTCTGATCAGCTGGCACTATTTGATTCCCTCCCATCAGCCTTTGACACAGAGGCTGGGTTTTGGATGATTTGGCTCTTAGTTCCGTTATTCAGCTTCTGGGAGTGATGGGAAGAGGGGACTAGGCCAGCAGGCAGCAGCAACTAGAAGGTCTTGTCTCCAGGCACTTTCCCTCCACCTCTGCTGACTCGGAATTTGGGGAACAGACCCAGCAGCCTCTCAGGACGCTTATAATGCTCTGTTTGGGATTAAGGCTTCTCAGCCTTGGCTCTGTATTACAAGCCTTTATACTTGACGAGTTTAAAGATTCTGATTTCATTAACCTTGGGTTCCTCTGGAGCATTCAGATTTTTAAAAGTTACCCCAACTGATGCCTCTGTGCAGCCAACTTTAAGGTATTTTTCCTATAGGTTGTGCTTAAGTTTTGTTTTATTTATTTATTTTTTTAAATTGAATGAGTCTTTTAACAGGTGTGTATCTCATTAATTTCTAATGGCTATGCTTAATCTTAATCTGTGGTTTTTCTGTTTACATTTGTTGTGTGAGATGTGTTCTTTTTGTCTTCTTCCCCCGTGGTATTTTGAACTAGATGTAGCTTATTCTTAGTTATATGAGTGATTCCTTTTATAACTTTCAATGACGGGCTGAAAATGATTGGCTTCAAAAGAAACAAGGAGTTTATGTAACTTTCCATATGAAAGATGAGAAAACCAGCACACTTATTCACACACCTCATTCTTTCCTTTTAAAATTGAGATTTAACCGACATATAACATTGTATAAATTTGAGGTTACACATGTTGGTCTGGAACGTTTACATATCGCGATATGATGACTACAGTAGAGTTAGCTATCACCTTTCTCTTGTCACATAATTATCATTTCTTTTCTGTGTTGAGAACAGTGAAGACCTAGCCTCTTAGCTACTTGGACGTTTATAATGCTCATTCTTTTCTCTCCTCGATTCCTTAAGTGTTCTGCCTGAAGAGTTGGACTGTTTTCTATCTTTAAATTTTGTAAATCTCATCCAGATATATAAGTTGGTTGCTCATTCTATACTTTTGCTCTGAGGCCAGGAGAGTCCTTTTAATGTGTAAACTTAGGTTTTCTCACTTTTGAGAAGATTTTCTTGAGTCACGTATGTGAACATTGTTTTCCTTCTCCATTTGTTCTCTTTTTCTCGGGAACACGTCACCCAAAAGGATGCCCATTGTCCGCCTCCACGGCCCCCATCTTGCTGCCGTTCTTTCAATCTTGCTCTTCCTCTGCATCTGGGTCCCTTTCTCAGGCCCGTCTTTCATGTCTTGGACTTGGTTTCCTGCTGGTTCCTGGGTTGTTTTATAAATCTAAAATTTTCTCTTGCATTTATTCTCTTTGCTTATTCTATTGTGTGATCTTTCTTTTTAAATGTCCTCCTTGATATTTTATGGCAGTCATCTCCTCTTTAATTTTTTTTGAGGCTGTAAAGGAGTTGCTCTCCAACATCGCCCTCCGTCCTAAAACATGCCTTTCATTCAAAGTATAGTTTTCACCTCTCTTTTTGATATCACCGTTCTTTTTTCCTCCTCCTCTTCCCCCTCTTTATTTTTGCATAAGTTCCATGATCATTTTCACCTCTGCCACTTTTACGGATGGGCACCGTTCTTTCTTGCCTGTTATTTACCATGAACTGGGAGGTGAATTCTCCTGGACTATCTTCTCTGATCACCTGGCACTATTTGATTCCTCCCATCAGTCTTTGACACAGAGGCCTGGGTTTTGATGATTTGCACTCTTAGTTCCGTTCTTCAGCTTCTGGGAGTGATGGGAAGCGGGGACTAGGCCAGCAGGCAGCAGCAACTAGAAGGTCTTGTCTCCAGGCACTTTCCCTCCACCTCTGCTGACTCCTCGGAATTTGGGGAACAGCCCCAGCAGCCTCTCAGGACACTCCATCCTGCACAGGACAGTGTCCTATGTGCAGGATTCTAGGATTCCAGGATGCTCCTGTGTCTGCCCTCTGAGGAGGTGACTGACTGTCATCTTAGTTGTGTCTCCAGGAGGTGAGAGTGGAGTTAGGAACTTCCCCCCAGCTGCAGTTGGAGACCCTTTACACGCTGCCAAAGGGAACTAACTGTGGGGTGTGTATGTTGGTCAACCATCCATCTGCTTTCTCCACACTCTCCCTCATACCAGGGCAGCCTCCTATTTTCAGCACCGACAGCCAGTCCCCTTGTAGCTAAGGCATCCTGGGGCTCTGGGAAGTGGGTCCAAATGGAAGCCCCAGGACCCGGTGAGCCTCTGGAGATGAAGCTACACAGAAGCAGGAGCAGGGCAGAAGCCCCTGAGGGGCAGTGACACTGACAGCTCCGTGGGGGCAGCAGGCACAGGGGCCAGAGTCAGGATCCCGAGAGGACTAAGTCCAGGTAGCAGCCAGGGGTTGAGAATGAAGTGGGGGTGTCACAAACTTAGCACTGCATTGACTTAGGGGGCTCTACCAACGCCTGCAAGTTCCTTAAATCAGAAGCATTAGAGGGCTTCTGAGGGTTAGATAAAATAATACCCATGAAGCACGCAGCATGGGCTTCCGCCCAGTAAATTATCTCGGAACAATAGCTAAGGTGACAAAGGAAAAAGATGGACCTCGTTTTGCTGGGGGCTGATGCTTCACCTTGGGGCAGATCAGACTGGGCAGGCTGAGGGCCCACAGCTAATGCCTGCACGGAGCACAGGGGACTAGACACTCCATTCCACCTGTTTTCCAGAGATTCATTGCACAGCACTCGAGCCCCTTTCACACCTGGATAGGACTCGCTGAGAGCGATGGCTCCTGGAAGTGGGTGGACGGCACAGACTATGGGAACAGCTACAGGTA
>NW_005370145.1:82727-86062 GCF_000412655.1 Myotis brandtii
ACATATACAATTAGTGAAAAATGTTTTAAAGACACACACACACACACACACACACACACACACACACACAAAGAGATTTATTACAAGGAATTGGCTCCTGTGATTATGGAGGTTGACAGGCCCAAGTCCTGGGGTGAGCAGGCCAGCTGGAGGCCCAGGGGAGCCCATGGTGGGATGACAAAGGCAGCAGCCCGAACGCCCAGGGGGTGATGTCTCCCCTGAGTCCAAAGGCAGGAAAAGCCGATGTCCCCATTTGGAGCGGGTCAGGCAGGAGGACCTCTCTGGGATCACGGAGGCTCAGCCTCTGGTTCCATGCAGGGCTCCAACGGTGGGAGGAGGCCCACCCCTTGGGGAGAGCAATCTGCTTTCCCAACTCAAACGTTCCTCTCGTGGAAACACCCTCCCAGGCGCACCCAGATAGGACTGACCCGATTCCAGGCACCTGGACATGAAAGGTTTCCTGTTGGGTGTGCCCTGTGTACGGGCACATTTGCAACACTGCCCTTCACTACGCAGCGGCTTTTCCCGCTCTCCTGTGCCTTGTGGACTGTGATCCAATCTTTGCTATTCCCGTGGAACTTAGCAAGGGTGGAGAATTCCAAAATATGATGTGCCCTATGTTAGTTAATCACTCCCTGTGGTATAGAAGGAGTTGGGATTTTTGTATATTTTCACATATAATATTTCAAGCAAATTTTGCTTCTAAGCCTGTGATCGGTAAAGACTTCCTGATTATCAGTTCCAAAACTTTCTGGGATTTCTCCTTCTAAATGTGCATGATTGACATGAAGTAAAATAAATGATAGAAGCAATAAAACATGCAACTTATAGTCTTGTGAGGCTAGAAAAAGCCACTCCTGCTCTTTAGAGAAACCACTCTCTGTTTATTAGCTGTTTCTTCCAGTATTGACATCTGAATTTCTAGATAATGCACATAAACGGATAAACCTTACCAATTGTTGACATTATTTAGTCACTACCCTGTACATGAGGTACAATCTTCCAACTGAGTCTACAACAATTTCTATTTAAATCGTAATTCAGAATGTGTGTCAGCTATGGCTGCGTCAACAGTGGTAAATGCTGGGCCAAGTAGGATCATCCGATTACATTTCCTTTCTTGCACAACTTTTGTTTCTTCTGAAGTTCATAATTATTTCATTTAAGAAGATGCTCCATGTTCTCTGAACCTATTGCAAAGTCTTCCTTACCTGTAAAAAGCTTGGCAATAGAATCATCTACTCCTGTAAACTAGTCACAGAACAACGGGTATTTCAGTGGCACCTTTTTCCTATAGTCACAGGGGTGAATGGAGATTTTATGAAGTTTGAAGTGGACACAGTTTGGGGGAGCTGTCCTCACAAAAGAATACAAAATTAAGCATAAAGTTTAATATTTACTTAAGTTAAAAACTCACAACTTTAAAAAGCTGAAGCTGCCATAGCATCCCAAACATGACATAGTATTTTAAATCATCTTCCAACACACCTCTAAACTCTGTTTTCCCTGTACTTCTTTGCTGCGCACACATTGTTTACATGTGACAAGTGTAAGGTGAGTGTCCACAGAGAGAGGAGATTGTCGAATGTTTTCTCTGGTGCGGTTCTTCTGGGTTACTGCTGTCAGGTCCTTCAGGGCATGCGCATGTGCCACCTTCATGTCACCTCAAGGAACCTGCACCGTGGGTGACAGAAGTGCCCCTGAAAGCCATTCCGGAGCTGGCGGGACAACCCTAAGAATACACGATGTGACTGCAGACCACATAGGAACCCTCTCGCTCAAGCCAACTTCTTACTCAGGTGAACAAAAGCCACGTGACACGGAGGAACGTGTGAAGAAGGGGGAGTTGGAGTGGAAAGTGGCAGTGGTCATCTGAACCGATTGTAGTCAAAATAACTTTTGTTTTCATCGTTTACAAAAACTTACAATTATGTAAAGACACCACTAGGGCCCTTGGGGACTTTGAAGGGGCCCGAGAGAGGCCTTTGAGTTCAAGCTCCCTTAGGCTCGCTGTCAATCCATGTCTTCCCTCCCCGCAGCCCCTCTGCCCCACAGCCAGTCTCGTGTCCTCAGACCCCACCAGAGAGGCTGTTTCTAAGCCTGTGGCAGAGCCGTTATCTTGGAACTTCCTACTCATCCTGAGAAATTCCTGGTCCTTTCTCTTGGGTTGGATCCTCTCTTGCCTGGATCTGGAAGTACTAGAGCAAATAGACAAATCCATATGTATAGTAGGAGATTACAATACATCTCTCTAATCATTGACAGATTGAACAGACCAAAAAATCACCAAGGAAACATGTGTTGAGCTCCAGGTTGTACTATTATGATCCAATTGATGTATTTAATACACTGCATTCATTACCCACATATTATGCATGCTTTTCAAATACACTGGGGCATTTTTTTAAAAAAAAACTGATCAAATACGCAGGCCCCAGAGGAAGCTCAGATGCCTGGGACTTGGGTCATAACTGAGCAAGAGCAGAGAAAAAGGCTTCTCTGGTCCTGGGTTTACAATGATGGCAACACCAACAATACTGGGGAATTCTGATGCAGGAAGTGAAAGGGGGTGTGGGGCAGAGGAGAAGTAAAGACTATACCAGTGAACCCTGCTGGGAAAACTCCCCTCTCCCAAATGGTAAAAATGAGGAAGTGGGGGGAATGCAAAAAAAAGCAGAAAGGAAGGAGACACACCCTGAAGGAGAGTGAGGTTGACAGAATAACCACTGCCACCTATGTAGCCCTCTGCCTGTGCCCAATCCCAATTAATTCTCCTTTTAATTTACTGTGTGACGTCTGGGAAGAGGAGGAATCAGACTCCTATTCACAGGAATCAGACTCGATGTTTCGCAGTCACAGGAATCAGACATCTAAAATGAAATTATTTTTAAAAATATATTTTTACTGATTTCAGAGAGGAAGGCAGAGGGAGAGAGAGACAGAAACATCAGCGATGAGAGACTCATTGATCGGCTGTCTCCTGTACGTCCCATGAGCCCGCAACCTGGGCATGTGCCCTGACCTGAAATCAAACCGTGACCTTCTGGTTCATAGGTTGATGCTCAGCCGCTGAGCCACGGCAGTCGGGCTAAAGTGAAATGATGTTTCTCCCTCTGTCACCAATATGTTCTCTGGAGCACATATTACAGTTCTATAATATCATGTGAACATATTTGCTATTTTAATAAGAAGAACATTCATTGAAACCGGCATGCTTTTTCTGGGAGTACACGGCACTAAAGAATAGAACGACTACTACAGTTTGGTGCCACTGTCTTGGCTCATGCTGATTTGCGAGCTGTTTTCGACACCATGCATTTTGCACCATCTGTGTC
>NW_005370145.1:87497-110691 GCF_000412655.1 Myotis brandtii
GTAGGAGGCAATAACATGTAGATTAAGATGCCTTTTAGCTGTCTGGCAGCCACAATTTAATGGATCCTATTCAGGTTTGGGGAAATGCCTTTAGCCATTCCCAACAGGTGACGACATGTGTGACTCAACCCTGTTGAGTCCCTAAGTCTCATCAACCTTTTGATGAAACTCTTGAAATTATGACATGCTGGAACTGGTCTACGGCAAACATGCTTCTTGCATCTTCATCACTGTCTTGTGCCGCTGGCCACTCAGAGGGCAGCTGGGTGTGGATCCAAGAGTCTCTGGAGTTCAACCAACATCCAGCCAGTAGTGACATTCCAACCAAGTGAAAAAAGAAAGCCAATCCCAAGTTTAAACCTGTGCGATTCCTCTTATATAACCATCTCCACCTGACAAAACTCCAGTGATAGACAACAGGCCAGTGTTTCCAGAGGCTAGAGTGGCGGGGAGCGTATGACTAAAATGGGAAGGAGAGGGGGTCTCCTGTGGTCTGCGTTCTGTACCCTGACTGTGGTTACTTTAGTCTATACCTGTGATAACATGTCTAGAACTATACATGAAAAGCAAGCAAACAAATAAAAGAGTGCATTTCAAAACTGGTGAAATCCAAATAAGGTCTCTAGTTAATAGTCTTATGCCAGTGTCAGCATTTTGGAAAACCCTAACTTAACTCTGGTGCCGTGTCACATATAGAAACTTTTTGATATTTGCAACCATAGTAAAACAAAGATTTATATTTTTGATATGTATTTTATATATTTAAATGCCATTTAACAAAGAAAAATCAACCAAAAAAATGAGTTCGCGTGTCACCTCTGACACGCGTGTCATAGGTTCGCCATCACTGTGACTTATGCCAATCTCACTTTTCTGGTTCCAGTAATTATACTAAGACTATGTCACGTGTCACTATTGGAGGAAACTGAGGGAAGGGTGCTAGGGAACTCTGTGCTGTTTTTTCAACCTCTATGTGAATCTATATTTCAAAATGGAAGTTTAGTTAAAAAAGAGAACCCAGTTTGTGTTCTAGTTGGGATGGCATTATACTTACATACTGGGAGAATTGACAGTTTTATTAAATTAAATCTTCCTACCCAATAGTAGAATATGATTATCTATGTGTTTAGATCTTTCTTTATGTCCTTCACTAGGGTTATGGTTTTCTTCAAATATGTCTAATGCCTATATTTCAGGTTTTCTAAATATCGTGACTAACATATATTCCCATTTCCATTTTAATAGGCTTATGTCATATGATTGAATGGGGCTTTTTCTACTACATTTGTTATTTTCTTCTAGTTGGAGACTATTACCCAAATTCTGTATTTCCAACTCTCTGTCATACAGAGTCTCCACCTTCCTGTTATTTAAGTTTATTATCCCTCCCCCTCCCCCCTTTTCTCTCTGCATTATGTATATTTTCTCAAGTCCCTACTCCAAACTTCAGATGTGGGTTTATGTGATTTTAAGTTATTTTTATAGCTTCAGTTTTCTCTGTGGTTTCTTCTTTATTTATTTCTTCTTTTGACTGTGGTATGTTTTACTCTTTGCTATTTTCTTTTGTGTCTTCCAACTCCTATTTAATTTTTCTTGAGGACAGACTATACAAATAAATATTTCTAAAGTAAAATTTCTTTCAAAGATAATTTTTACCTCTGTTTTTGCATTGGTCCCATGGAGGTTTTTCACCAGCCAGGTGAAGGGGCATTCAAGAAGAGCACTCAGCCTTAGGCAGTTTGGCTCAGCAGATAGAGCATCAGTCTGCAGACTGAAGGGGCTCAGGTTTGATTCTGGTCAAGGACACATGCCCGGGTTGCGGGCTCGATCCCCAGTAAGCGGTGTGCAGGAGGCAGTCGATCAATATTTCCACTCATCATTGATATTTCTATCTCTCACTCCCTCTCCCCTCCTCTCTGAAATTAATAAAAATATTTTTTTTAAAGAAAAGAATTCATATAGATTGGGGTTATCTGCCAGATGTCAAAGCATCATAAAAACGTAGAAAATTTTAAAATGACTAAAAAATTGACACAGAAACAAAGATGGCCGCAGTGAAGCAAAGAATGAAGCAGAGTGGTGATCAGATGCAAGAAAGCAAGAAAGTCTCAGGAGGAAGTGCTCCCACAAGAGACTAACCAAAGAACATATGTGCATGTGTGCAGGGCCCATGCACACAGACTATAGTGCACAAAGGCCTGGGAGGGGGCGAGGGGGGAAGAGGAGGTGGAGCAGAGGGAGGGCGTCCACTGGGCGGGAAAGAGGACATCTGCAATACTTTCAACAATAAAGATACAGTTAAATAAATAAAGAAAAATTTAAAGCATTGAATTATTTTAAAAAATGTATTCTTTTCTGCTCTCCCATAATTTGTTATTGTTGTCAATTAAGGACTAATTATAATTCTAAATACTGTATGAACCCCATAGTATGTTATTACTATTTTTGCATTAATGAATTTGAAGCAATTAAAATCAAGTAAATAATGTAAAAAAAAAAAATAAAAAAGCCAGAAAAGGGTTCCAGCTCCTGTTTCCACTCTGTTCAGGGCCTCAGATGCTACCCTGCTCTTGGGTTCTGTGAGACACCTCTGTATTCTTATAACAAATGCTCTTTTTTTTTTCATAACCTTGCTCCAGTTTTGTCTGGTCTTTATAGCTGATGAGCCCTACCAGTAAAAGACTCAAACAAAAACAGATAAAATACCACACCATTCCTTCCACAGTCTCATTTCGTCCTTAGCTAAGATTCATTTTTCCCAAAGACAACTTAGACACACTTTAACATGCTCACCCACAGAGCTGTCTTTCTTCTTGGGCCCAAATTCCTTTTTTCAGAAGAGGACCTTTGCCATTATAGAGGGTTCATTTGCATAATTTGAGGGCCAGTTAGGGAGGTTTCCAAAAATTAAGCAACAGACTTCTTAATGAAGTACTCTTGCGAGATAGTAAGCGAGCCTTAAAGTCACAAGAGGTGCAGGACCCTGGTTTATGTATTACTGTGCCACCTTGAACTGCCATTGTGCCCTCCTCCCAGTCCCTGCCTCACTTTCCTCTCAGTCCTTGCTTCACTTTCCTCCCAGTTCCTGCCTCACTTTCTTGGGTTAATGAGTCCTTGTATTTCTGTGTTTACTTTGGACCCAAGGCTGAAGTTGTAGAATGGAAGCTACAGACTTTTTAAAAAAATATTTTTTTATTGATTTCAGAAGGGAAGGGAGAGGAAGAGGGAGATAGAAACTGAAAGGGCGAGGGCTACGCCCTCCATCTTGCCCCGAATCCTCCATTTTTGGGCAGCAGCCATGTGCTAACGAGACACCGACTTGTGCCTGGCCAATCGGCAGGGCCCACAGTCCTCTCTCCTCCCCTTACTATAAAACCCCTCTCCCCACAGGGCTGGCACTCTCTGCCACTTGCTCTGCGTCGGTAAGGAGGGTAGGGGAGCCAAACCCAGGTTTGAATAAAAGACTCTCTGCTTTTGCATCGGACTCGGCTGGCTCCCTGGTGGTCTTTTGGGGATCCTGAAATCTGGGCATAACAGAAACATCAATGATGAGAGAGAACCATTGATAGGCTGCCTCCTGCACCCCCCAGTTTGGAGATTGAGCCTGCAACCTGGTCATGTGACCTGACTGGGATAGGGGCCATGACCTCATGGTTCATAGGTCATACACTCAACCACTGAGCTCTGCTGGCCAGGCAGCTACAGAGTCTTTGTGCGACTGAAATTAAGAGAAGTCATTATTTCTCATTGTGTGAGAATAAAAGATGTTCTGGATTACTAACACACTTGCATAAATCTAATTGTCCTAGAAATTGTTAGGTCGGAGAGAGCCCAGGATCGGATACATGCAGACGTGTGACGAGATAATGGACTCCCCCTGGCATTTCTAACAGATCAGCATGCCAGACACAGATACTGGCTTCTCCACAACCCCCACACAGATACTGACTCCTTCCTGAATACCTTGCTGACTCCCTGCAGCTGAAACTTCCTCAGCTGAATACCTCAGCTCATGTCCCCGCCCCTCACCCAACCGCAGTATAAAAAAAGCGCTCCCCTCCCTGTTGGCGTGAATCCACCTGCCCTGTCCTTGGGGGTACGTGGGTCTCCCGGGGATGCAGAATAAACTTTCCTTCCTTCCTTCCTTTTCTGATCAACTCTCTTTATTTACTTCGCCGCCTCCTGAGCCACCTAACCTAACAGAAATCTTCTAAAAGAAACAACTTTCAATATGCTGAATGTTCAAACTTGTAGAAACATCACTCTCACAGAAATCATTTGCTTAAAAGCATTTCTCCATAAAAATCTAAGTCCACAAGATGAAATTGGTTTAATAAATTTTTTGGCTTATAAACAGCTATATGTCTTTTTCCTCATTTGATCAGTGTGGAGTATAATATAAGCATTTAATATTTGAAAAAAGTATTAAGCTAAATTGAATTATAATCTTTAAAATATTCTGTTGATAACAATTTAATTCTATGGTGTGTCAGCTGAAACATAATTTTCAAGATCCTTAGCTAACTTTAAGACCTGAATCAAAGCAAGCCCGGCTGTTGTGACTCCATGGTGAGTGTTGACTTATGAACCAGGAGGTCACCGTTAAATTCCCAGTCAAGGTTTGGTATACAGAATCCATTGTCAGATTGGGGGAACTGCCTACGGCTGTTCAGGTGTTTGGCCAGCAGGAGGCAATAACATGTAGATTGCAATGCCCTCAGCTGTCTGGCAGCAAACAATCATTTATGCATCCTTTTCAGGTTTGGGGAAATGCCCTCAGCCATTCCCAGCTGATTCAGCCCTGCTGACACCCTGGAATTGGCTTCCGGCACACAAGGGTGGCTCTATTCTGAGAGGCTCTGGAAAGAGGATGGTCCCAGCAACAATACTGTTTTACAGCTGAGACTCAGAGAGCAGAGCTACTTGCCCTGTAAGTAACCAATCCCACCATCTGACCCAAAACTCATACAGTTTTCCCAATGCCCCGCTGCCTGCGCAAGGCTTCCTAGTGCCAACAAGCCGCAGCACATTCCTAACCCCCAATCACCAGACAACACAAAATGTTTAGTATCTTTCTCGTGACTCCATGGTGAGTGTTGACTTATGAACCAGGAGGTCACCGTTAAATTCCCAGTCAAGGTTTGGTATACAGAATCCATTGTCAGATTGGGGGAACTGCCTACGGCTGTTCAGGTGTTTGGCCAGCAGGAGGCAATAACATGTAGATTGCAATGCCCTCAGCTGTCTGGCAGCAAGCAATCACTTATGCATCCTTTTCAGGTTTGGGGAAATGCCCTCAGCCATTCCCAGCTGATTCAGCCCTGCTGACACCCTGGAATTGGCTTCCGGCACACAAGGGTGGCTCTGTTCTGAGAGGCTCTGGAAAGAGGATGGTCCCAGCAACAATACTGTTTTACAGCTGAGACTCAGAGAGCAGAGCTACTTGCCCTGTAAGTAACCAATCCCACCATCTGACCCAAAACTCATACAGTTTTCCCAATGCCCCGCTGCCTGCGCAAGGCTTCCTAGTGCCAACAAGCCGCAGCACATTCCTAACCCCCAATCACCAGACAACACAAAATGTTTAGTATCTTTCTCCTCTTATTATTCTAAAAAAAGTTGACAATAATTGAAAGGGCGAGGGCTATGCCCTCCATCTTGCCCCGTATCCTCCATGTTGGGACAGCAGCCATGTGCTACCTTCTTCCCGGAAGCCCAGGCCTCTGCTGGCCACGCCCGGGATTTTAAACTAACCAATGACAATCAAGGAACGTGTGCGCCATACAGATGACCACATCCTTTGTAGCAAGACACCGACTGGCGCCTGGCCAATCGGCGGGGCCCACACTCCCCTCTCCCGCCCTTACTCCAACCCCCTATAAAACCCGTGGTCCCATCAGGCTTCTCTCTCTTGGCCACTTGGCTTGCCGTTGTGTGGGTGAGTGTGGTGGACGGGGAGCTCAAGCTAGCTTGAAATAAAAGACTCTTTGCTTTTGCATCAGACTGACTGGCTCCCTGTTGGTCTGCTGGAGATCTTGAAATCTGGGCATAACAATAATAACCTGCAAATTGCAGAGAGTGGCGTGGTTTTTCATCCACCCACCCCATCGAACGTCATTCTGCATTCCTCACACATCGTCCTCTCCCCTTCCCTTCAAATCCCAGATGAAAACCCCTGGGGTGATGCAGGAGGCCCCCCAGAAAAAAGAATCCCCACCCAGGTTCCCTCAGCAGGTGAAAGCATTCCCGAAATAGATTAGGGGAGAGGAGGCTAGGAGCTGGATCTGTTCAGCTCTGTCTCGCAGATCCAGTGGAAGGGAATCATGCACAGGTAATTCTTCCATAGGTCATCGGTCCCGAAGTGGGCACAGTACTCTTGCCCATGGTAGTACCAATTGTCTGGCTGCGTTGGACTCCAGTTCCTAAGGAAAGCAGATAGATGTGGGTCCTGGAAGCCGGACCCTCAGCCAAGCCGAGGAGTCCCTCTTGCCTCAAAAACACCCAGCAGGGATAGCAGGACCCAGGCCAAAGGAACCGAGCACAGAGCACACACACTTACTGGAAGCTGGTATTATAGAATATCCCATTCACCCATGTCCAGGGATCATGTTGTTCAGTAAGGCCAATCCAGATGTCCATACGGTACATGTGTTGCTCAAGAAACTTCTGGGGGGAGACCATGAGGGGAGTGACTTCAAGTAGACAAACCAGCCTCCCAAACAAGCTCTCCCAGTCCTCACCTGCTCGTTCCAGGAGCTCAAAACCACCAGGTGGGCGTTCTTCAGCTGGCAGTGCTTCTCCGCCGCAGGCCTCCGGTCCAGTTTAAGAACCCACTGTGGCACTCGAGTCAAAAAGTTTGCCCACCCCTGGGCTAGGCGCTGCCCTACACACCACTCACCATTGCTCTTGAGCGCAGCCATCTGACAATGCAGGGAGTTCAGGTCGTTGACCAGTTGCTGGACTTGCAGGAGCATTTCAGAATAATCTGGGACACACAGAGGGCAGTGGGGACAATGCAGGGGGCCCAGCTGAGGGCCCTCCATGCTCTCCCACCACATCAGGCCCAGGGGCAGGGGAGAAGGGGCCTGACCTGCTTTGAATTCCTGCTGCTCTTTCTCCAGCTTGCTCTCCAGAGAAAACACCGTGTCATTCAGGCTACGGGCTGGAGGGGAGGGAACTCAGCACCCCAGGCTGCGCCCACCCCACCTCTGTCCTGAGAGCCCGGCCCCCACCCTTGCACACTCACTCCTGGAGGGCCTCTCACCTGCTTGCAGTTCCTGCTCCTGGTTTTCCACCACAGCTTTCAGAGATGTTATTGTTGTTTGCAAACTGCCACCTGGAGGACATGGGGACTCAGTGCTCAGGATTCAGCACCCCCTCCCCCAGCACGACCCCTCCCATCCAGAGCCCCTTCCAGCCAGGCTCACCCTGGGAGTGCAGTGCCTGGACCTCAGCCATCGTGTTGGAAGTGAAGTTGCTGAAAGTTGCTCTCAGGGTCTCCAGGTCCCTCCTCATGTTGGCATCTGACCAGGCAGGTGGGACAATGAGAGCTACGATTGCTCAGTCCTCTCTGTGCAGGCACTGAGCAGGGCACTTGACATACATTGGCTCATTGGGTCCTTACAGCCACCCCACTTCAAGGGACAGGCACTGTTGTTATCCTAGCTTGCAGAGAGGAAACTCAGGCTTCCAGAGGTTAGGCACTTGGACTACATTACCCATGAGTAAGCAACAGAGCCAGCAGCCGCCTTTACCCACCATGATCATCATCAGTGCCTGGGTTACTGTACCCACTATCGCCCCCTTCCCTGCCCATCCTGGGACACTCACTTTTGGATCCAATCACGCAGATACCAATCATCAGGAGAAGGATGAGGCCCAGAGAGAGCAGAAGGGGCCAGGGGCCAGAGCAGAGATGCTGCAGGAAGGCTGGGGGAGGAGGCAGCCCTGCAAGAGGAGAGGACATCAGGACATGGAGGTTGAGGACAGGAGAGACACAGGGGAGGAGCAGAGGGCCACAGGGACCTGTCAGGGATGAAGAGTGATGCAGGTCAAGCTGGGGAGAGGTTGTGGTGCAGGGGATGCCCAGGCATCTGACCCCTCATGGACCAGCACATGTTCTCAGTCACACAGACCCCCTCTCTCCCGGAAACACATGATGAGGACATGTAAGGTCTTATCATCAGGCCTGGAAGAGGGGGCAGGAGGACACAGAGGGAGCCGGGGCAGCCAGGCCCTCAGCAGGCTCGTGCTTATCTGTGTTGTCAGGTTAGCCACCGTTTTTCTTCCAAACATGACTGTTCACTCTCCCAGTGTAAATGCTCATGACCTTCCCCAGGGTATAGCAGCCAGGACTGCTTTGGTCCACCCTGATCCTGTCCTTCTTGAATCCTCTTCATATTGCAACCACCAGGAGCTAGAGCCTAACACCCACAGTGTGGGGGACCCCAGCAGTGCACATGGTAGAGGTGCAGATATACTGTGTCAGCAGAAATCCTTCTAAACATATTAAGAGAGTATTTTAGGAGACACCATTTCTCCTTTCCTCTTACCATTTCTAGAACCCTGGCTTTTCTTCTCACTCTCCAAGGACTGGAGGTCTTCATGCTTCATTGACATCCTTGGACCAACTCTGAGGTTGTCCGAACTGAAATGGAGGCAGGGCCAGTGACCAGGCTGGGACTGGAAATAGGAGACAGGGAAGGCTGGAACTAGGTTAGAGCTGAAGTCAGGGTTTGAGTTGAGGTAAGAGAAGAAGTTCAGGTTGAGGATGAACCAGGGGTTAGGGATACGAATGGGAATGGGCCTGGGTTTGCAGCAGAGGTTGGAAATAAGATCAGGATTGGTCTTTGGGCTGGGGATGGCTTGAATGTGAGATTGAAGTTAAGGTAGAGTTGGAGCTAAAGGTATTATTAGGACTGGGTCTTATATTGGGGATGCCAGTAAGGTTGTGTCTCCTCCTAGGACCAGGGTCAATACTGGTGTTGATGCCATGAATGGAGTGGGGCCTAAGTTTGGTGCTGATGTTGGAAATTGAAGAGAGTTGGGTTGGTGCTGGTGTTTGTAATGGGGTTAGAGCTGCGTCTAAGCTGGAGGCTGAAGATGGGGCTGGAACTGTGCTAGAGATGGGGCAACCCAAATCCAGTTACGTGAATAGAGTCTAAAATCTCCACCAGCTCATTGAATCTCCAAGCTGCCCTTTTATATCTCTTCCTATTTAGTCCCAGTTGAGACCCACAGCTCCCTCTCCCTGCTTTCTCTAACTCCCTCCCTGTCCCCTTGGTCTCACCTGCATCCCCAGCCCAGTTACCTGTGCAAAGTCTGGAGGCTGTGATTCTTGGGTTTGCCTTGCAGCAATGAGCAGAGTTGGATAAAATGAAATCCTGGAGAATGGGGTAGAGGTGAGCAAGGGAGGAGTCAGGTCAGTGGCTGGAGTCCTGCTGGTCTCTGTGTCTAAAAGCCAAGGAGTCTATAACCTGGGATCTCCCTTTTCTTCAACTTTGGTAGTAAATAATAATCGGAACCCAGGCAGAGATTGTGCGAGTGAAGAAGTTATATATAAGGCCAGCTTTGCTCCCCCCCACCTCACCCCTGCTCCTCCAGGGTGTGTCTGGTCCTTTTCAACTTCTATTGAACTCCCTTGACTTCCTCATTGTTGCCATTGTGGAGAGGAACCCCTCCCAGAGGGGTCCATAGGTACAGTTTGTTGCTTCTTCTTTGCCCCACAAAACCTTTCACTTCCTGCATCAGAATTTTCCATTATTGATAGTGCCTCCACCATTGCACACCCAGGTCCAGAAGAGCCTTTTTCTCAGTTCTTCCTCAATCGTAACCCAAGTCCCTGGCATCTGTGCTTCCTCTGGGGCCTGAGCCACCAAGCTCCCCCAGCTCTGGCCTAGCTCTGCTCACTCTTCCCAGAAGGAGGGAAGAGGGTGAAGGACAGTAGGATCCCTGGCCAGATTGGGACAGGAGGATCTGAGGACATGAACAAACTTTGATAGAGCATCACATTAACCATTCAGTTCCTGCAGAACCATGGGAAGAGGAATTGGAAGATGGCAGTGAAGGAGGTGGATCTTTCTCCCACCTCTTCCCAGAATTTAACTAGAACTGAACTAAATTGGGGAATAGTCACCCTAAAATACCAGCTGAAGACTGGCTGAAGAGGAGACTTTTAAACTAGGAAGGGCAGAGACCTCTCAAAACTGGTAGGAAAGGCAGGGAGCCAATGGGCACTGGCCCAGCACCAGGAGCTCCGGGCAAGGGAGCAGAGGGTTCCCCCAGAGAGGAGAGAGGCCTGGACACTAGGCAGGGCACACGAACCTTGACAGCCAGAACTGGCAATAGCCACCATGCACCAACCAGCATCTGTGCTTCTAGTAGCCAGAGACCTGAACTGCCCAGGGACAAAGCCCCTTTTTTAAAGGGCTAGTATACAGGATTTTCCCTCCCAGACACTCACCCTAGTTTTAGGCAAAGGGAGAACAGTGTGAACTATGAACAGATAAAAGTGGTCCTGCCCTCATAGAACTTCTATTCTGGTGGGTGACATATACAATAAATGAGTAAGAAATATATAATATTAGAGGCCTGGTGCACAAAAATTCGTGCACTTGGGGGGGTCGGGTAGGGGGGGTGTCTCTCAGCCCAGCCTGCACCCTCTCACAATCCGGGACCCCTCAGGTAGGGTCCAGTCCCATCACAGCATGGCTCTGGTTCTACAGATCCTGCGGGCAGGGGGAGGGACCCAGAGGCCAGTCAGATGGCAGCATGGCTCTATTCCCACAGCTCCCTTCCATTGCACCGCAGGCGACCAGGGCCCACAGTTCCCAACCACCATTGCACCGCAGGCAGCTGGAACCCAACCCATGCACAAATTCATCCACTGGGCCTCTAGTTTTAAATAATAGCCTTGCTGGTTAGAGTAGTGTTGGTTGTAGGTCTTTGTTTCTCATAACTTTGACTATTTCATGTAAATCCCTTCTGGCCAGAAATGTTTCTGTTGAGGAATTAGCTGACAGTCTTATGGGAGCTCCTTTTAGGTAATTAACTGTCTTTCTATTGCTGCTTTTAATTCTTTCTTTGTCTGTAACCTTTGACATTTTTATTATGATGTGTCTTGTTGTGAACCTCTTTGGATTCATCTCATTTGAGACTCTCTTTGCATCCTGGACTTGTGTGTCTTTTTCGTTCACCAGGTTTAGGAAGTTTTCCATCATTATTTCTTCAAAAAGGTTCTCCATTTCTTGCTTTCTTCTCCTTCTGCTCCCCCTCTGATGTGCATACTGTTATCCTTCATGGTGTCCCAGAGCTCCCTTAGACCAGTGGTTCTCAGCCTTCTGGCCCTTTAAATACAGTTCCTCATGTTGTGACCCAACCATAAAATTATTTTCGTTGCTACTTCATAACTGTAATGTTGCTACTGTTATGAATCGTAATGTAAATATCTGATATGCAGGATGATGGTCTTAGACCCCTGTGAAAGGGTTGTTCGACCGCCAAAGGGGTCGCGACCCACAGGTTGAGAACCACTGCCTTAGACTATCCTTATTATTTTTTTTTATTTTCTTTTTCTGTTCTGATTGGATGTTTCCTGCTACCTTGTCTACCAAATCACTGCTTTGATCATCTGCTTCACCTAACCCACTTTTTATACCTTCCTTTGAAGTGTAATTCATTTCAGATATTGTATTTTTCACTTCTGACTGGTTCTTTATTATAGTTTCTATGTGCCTATGTGCTCTTACTATCTCTTTGTTTTTGTTCTGAGTTCATCCGTTCTTCCCCTAAGTTCCTCGAGCATCCTTATAATCTTATAATCAAACTTTGTATCTGGTAGATTGCTTGCCTCCATTTCATTTAGTTCTTTTTCTGGGAATTTCTCCTGTTCTTTTATTTGGGGATGTTTCTTTGTCTCCCCATTTTTAATTTTTTGTTGGTGTTTTTAATACTCACCCAAGGATATTTTTTCACTGATTTTTAGAGAGAGTGGAAGGGAATGGGGAGGGAAGAGAGAGAGAGAAGCACCATTATGAGAGAGAGACATCAATTGGTTGCCTCCCACATGTGCCCCTAATGGGGCCAGGATTGAATCTGCAACCCAGGTACGTGACCTTGACCAGGAATTCAACCCACAACCCTTTAGTGTGTGAGCTGAAGCTCTAACCACTGAGAAATGCTGGCAGGTCTCTCCCCATTTTGGCTGCCTCTCTGTATTTGTTTCTATGCATTAGGCAGGTCTGCTATGATTTCCAGTCTTGGTATGGTGGTCTTATGTAGTACTTGTCCTGTGGGGCTCAGTTACACAGTCTCCCTTATAACCTGAGCAAGGTGCTCTGGGAATGCTCCTTGTGTGGGTTATGTAAGCTATCCTGTTGTAGTTGAGTCTTGATTGCTCTTGGCCCCTCCATGTATAGGCTTGAACCTCAGACTGGCTGACTGTGAGAATTAATCTCAACCATAGAGTATGAGATGCTGTCCGGGTGCTGACCACATTAAGTGGAATTCACCCCAGCAGGGTCTGCTGCCTGCTGAGATCTCCCTCTGAATACGCTGCTTATGGAGCTAAGTGGGTCCTGCTCTGATGTGGTCTGAAGCCCACCACTGGATGTGTTTCTTCTGGGACATCCTGGGAGGGACTCTGGTGCATGTTGATGTCAGATGCTGCCTGTGGCTGGCCCTGGGCTACCTGTTTGGAGAAACAAAGCAATCCACCATTTGTGGCTGTCTCTGTTGGGCCTGGGTGTGCCTGGCAGGGGTCAAGATGTGCACCAAAGCTGGCTTCCAACATCATCAAGCGCAGGAACAGGTCAGCAAAAGGCCTAAGACACGCCAAGATGTGCTTCCACTGCCTCTGCATTCTGGCTGCCTGTTAGGTTCAGTCACTGATCAGACTGTTGTGTTGAAACTTCCTTTGTTGCCAATTCTACCTGATTAGTTTCAGCTCTTTAATAGCTTAGCGGTTGTAGTAGTTGATGTCACAGGGGTTCAGAATATTGACACATGACTTCAAACAAAAGATTGAAGTGAATTTTTAGGAGATCCAAATGTGTTCTGTAACTGCTGGTAAAGAGTTCCAACATTCATGATTCATTAACCAGATCTACATATACCACATAGAACGAGGTGGATACTTGGTTCTTGTCTAGTCATTAATTTGTTATCCACCTACACTGACACAACACATTAATTATATTAACTGGTTAATGGACAGATCTCTACTTTGCTATTTGTTTTATAGGCAGTTCTAGCTTATAGATGCCAAATGTCTTGTCCTAACCTTGTGCACAATTCTTAGGATGACTTTTGGCCAGTCTAAACATTGCCTAGGAATTGTTTATCATGGCTGATACCCCTCCTGAAGCATGTATACTGTTAATTTCTGCTTAAGAATCTCCAACAAAGCAAATATTTACACAAAGAGGGTGATTCCCCTCAAGCCGCAGGGGTAGATCAAGCCAGTGGTACCGAAATAGACATGACTGTGTCCAGTCCCCAAGATTTTAATCACATTTAATGACTGTGCAAGTTACGCCAGGAAGAAGGAACATGTGATGTTTCTCTGGGGCTTTGTAATATAACTTATGTTTTATTTACAAGGCTGCAATAGAGGGGTTATGTGATTGCTTTCTCCCCAACTCCACTTACTAGCTATTTGTATAAAGCTATATTTGGTGTTTTTTAAAAACACTGAGAACAAGGCAAGGCAAAAGAAGAGGAAAGATGTTAGGATAAAGGGAAGTTTCCCACAGGAATTACCAAGAATTTATTTCATAGAGGAAGGCCTCAATTGCTTCTTGCTCATGGAAATGTTTTCACCTGCCTTGCTAAAGCCTTGATACTCATATCTGGGACGTATTAAGCAATTCAGAAAGTTTACTCATTAACTTTGATTGATCTAATTCAGTGATTCGCAAAGTGGGCGCTACCGCCCCCTGGTGGGCGCTGCAGCGATCCAGGGGGGGCGGTGATGGCCACAGGTGCATTTGTTTTAACTTTTTTTGTATTACCTTTCTATTCTGAGTTCAATAAATAGTTTCATAATTTCAAACTTCAATGTTTCTAATTTACACCTTTCTTTACTATATTTTACGAAAAAGGTAGAAACATTAATACATATATCTTTCTGTTTAATTGCTATTAAAATTTTAAAAAATTAATTTCCAGGGGACACTGAGTAATATTTTTTCTGGAAAGGGGGCGGTAGGCCAAATAAGTTTGGGAACCACTGATCTATGGGAAAGAAAATGCTCTTTTCACTATAACATAGGACTTTCCCAGGCCTCACCTAGCTTCTTCATTCTGTTATTTTATGGTTGCTAAAAATTAGTCCGTGTGTAATGCATAAGGTTTCACAAAAGAGTATATACTGTGTGGTTTCATTTACATAAAATTCTGGGAGATTTTGGGGATGAAGGAAATTTTCTACACATTGTTGGAGTGGTAGTTACGTAGGTATTTATATTTCTCAAAAGTCATCTCTACTCTTTCAATGAGCTCATTTTACTATGTAAGAATTGTATCTCAATAAAATTTATTTTTAAGGTTACGAATCTGGGTTGGCAAAGCGAAAGGGAACTCTTATGTACTACTGGTAAGAATGTAAATTGGTGCAACCACTATGAAAAATAATATGGAGCTTTCTGCAAAAATTAAAAATAGAACTACCATATGATCCAGCAATCCCACTTCTGGGGATATATGCAAATGAAATGAAAATGGTTTATCTGCATCCCATGTTCATTGTAGCATTATTAACAATAGCCTAGATATGGGAACAACCTAAGTGTTCATCAGTGGGTGAATAGATAGAGAAGATGTGGTATATATGAGCAATGAAATATTATTCATTCAGGAGGTAGAAGGAAATCCTGCCATTTGCCACAACATGAATGGGCTTTGAGGGCATTATACCAAGTGAAATAAGCCAACCCAGAAAAACAGATATTGCATGGCATCACTTATATGTGGAATCTGAAAATATCAAATTCATAGTAAGAAATAGTAGAAAAGTGGTTGCCTGGGTGGTGGGGGTATAAAATATGGAGAGGTTGGTAAAAGGGTACAGACTTTCAGTTATAAAATGAATAGGTCTGAGGCTCTCATGTAAAACGTGGTGACTATAGTTGATCACACTGTATAGTATAAGTGACATTTGCTAAGAAAATAGAACTTAAGTATTCATACAAAAAAATAAATATGTAAAATTATAGATGTGTTCATTAACTAGATGGGGTCTTTACTTTACTATATATATCAAATCACAACCATGTATACTTTAAGTAACTTAAAGTTTTATATGTCAATTATACCTCAATCAAGCTGAAATTTATTTTTAAAAACACCTTAGGAACTCTATATAATCTTTGAAAGTTGAGAAAAAAGTTCAAAATGATGGCAGTGCTCCAATCTCCCAGGGCTTATTTCTCTCCCACAGAGATCTTGTTAGGGGTGTCTGGGGAAGAATCCCTCCCCCATTCCTGCCATTTCCATGGTTCAATGGTCCACAGGAAGTAGCTCTAAGACACTCCTATCTGGACCTGCTAATGCTGGCCTCACAGATCCAGCGGTAGAGCCTCTGGCAGACGTCGTCATTCCATTTGCCATCCGGGTGGAAGTGGGCACAGTCCTCACCTCCACCCAGCCCGTGCCCCTGCCAGTCGTCTGGCTGGCCCGGCTTCCAGTTCCTGAGGGGGAAGGGCAACAGCAAGTTGGGAACATCAGATGGAACAGAGTGGGGGTGGGGAGAAGAGGCTATAGGTCAGATCCTCGAAGAGGGGAGGAAGAGCACAGAAAGCAAATGTACTCACTTGAAGTTGGTCTCATAGTCTGTTCCATCCACCCATTTCCAGGCTCCTTCAGGATCACTGAGGCCCATCCAGGTATATGAGGAGCCTATGTGCTTCTGGACAAAAATCTGGGACGACAGAATGACAATAATGTCTTCTCCCCATCCCAACCAACTCCTTGGACTAGGAGTTCTAAACTTTACATGTACATTATATTAGTTGAGGGGATTTGGGATGTTTATCCCAATGCCCAGGCCAATTGCCGTCAAACTCTGCTTTAACAACAGAGACTGGCGATTCCATCATTGTGCGAACATCATAGAGCAGTGATGGCGAACCTTTTGAGCTTGGTGTGTCAGCATTTTGAAAAACCCTAACTTAACTCTGGTGCCGTGCCATATATAGAAATTTTTTGATATTTGAAACCATAGTAAAACAAAGATTTATATATTTTTTTAAATATTTTATTGATTTTTTTACAGAGAGGAAGGGAGAGAGACAGAGAGTTAGAAACATCGATGAGAGAGAAACATCAATCAGCTGCCTCCTGCACATCTCCTACTGGGGATGTGCCCACAACCCAGGCACATGCCCCTGACCGGAATTGAACTCTGGACCCTTCAGTCCACAGGCCGATGCTCTATCCATTGAGCCAAACCGGTTTCGGCAGATTTATATTTTTGATATTTATTTTATATATTTAAATGCCATTTAACAAAGAAAAATCAACCGAAAAAATGAGTTCGTGTGTCACCTCTGACACGCGTGTCATAGGTTCGCCATCACTGTCATAGAGTGCACTTAACAACCTGGATGGGATAGCCTACCGCACACCTAGGCTGTAGCCTATTGCTCCTAGGCTATCAGCCTGTGTGGTGTGTTACTCTACAAAACCACAAGAGATGATAAAATCAAACACAAGAGGAAAGGATGCACAAAAGAGACACAGTAAGCACAAGGTGTATGATATGAGGCTGCTGCCACCAAAAACAGCATATGTTTAAACAACAAACTTTTTTTTATAAGTAGAAAGAATACACTCTAACATAATAATAGTATCCTATCTAATAAAGCAGGAAAATGCAAATTGACCATCACACCATCACAAAGGTGGTGGCGCCCACAGTGGAGGAGGGGTTTCTATAACACAAGATGGCTGCACCCACAGCAGGGGCCTAGCTCCCCTAAGGAGCCTTAACGAGCAATCAGCAGGCACCTGAGGCTGTGCCCCCCACCCAGTGGGGCTTGACAGGGAACCTGAGGCCACACACCCCACCCGGCACCAGGCCAGGGGACCTGAGGCTGCGCCCCCCGCCCAGCAGGGCTTGACAAGGGTGGGGCCAGCCAGGTCTGGATCTCGCCCAACGGGGGTGGGGCCAGCTGGGTCTGGGTCTTGTGCGATTTTGAGGTGCCATGGGTGGGCAGCGACTTGTCTCTGGGTCCTGCGGTACACCCCAGACTCTGACAGGAGGAAGATTTTCATATACATTTTAATAATTTTCTTTCATTCTGACACTTCTATTATAGAGAAAGGGCAAATAGCAATATTACAATATTTCCTCTAATCAATCCCCTTTTAATGTGCATGAATCTTCATGCATCGGGCCTCTAGTAGTATCATAAATGCATAAATCAGTAACAGTTGTTTATTACCATTTTCAAGTACATATACTGTGCATAATTGTAAGTGCTGTGCTTTTATACATATGACTGGCAGTGAGGTAGGTCTGTTCACACCAACATCAGCACACACACCTGAGCAATGTGCTACACTACATCATGACGGCTACTGCCCACTAGGTGAAAGGAATTTTCGGCTCTAGTCTAATCTGATGAGACGACTGTTATCTCTTTGGTCCATCCTTGCTGAAATGTCATTGTGTGGCCCATGATTACAAATCCCTCAGGTGTGGCTCACATCGCCATGGTCTTAAAGCTCCCTGGTGATACCATTGTGCAGCAAGAGTGGAGAACCGTTTCTTTGGTGAGGCCAGTTCTCAGGACCTGAGCTCAGACCTGAGCCCTCACCTGCTCCTCTCTGGAGTTGATGACAACCAGGTGGGCATTCTGCAGCTGGCAGTACTTCTCGGCTTCGGGCCAGGGCTTCCCAGTACCAGAGACCCAGTAGCAGCTGCCTTCATGCTTCAGCCAGTTAATGGGACAGCAGGTATTTTGAGAGCCTGAGGTGGAAAGGGAGGAGGATCTCATATGCTGCCCAACATGGGCAGAATATGGGGCTAGGCACTGCCCTCCACCACTCACCATTGCTCTTGAGCGCAGCCATCTGACAATTCAGGGAGTTCAGGCCTTTGACGAGTTTCTGGACTTGCAGGAGCATTTCAGAATGACCTGGGGCACACAGAAGGGCAGTGGGGACAATGCAGGGGGCCCAGCTGAGGGCCCTCCATGCTCTCCCACCACATCAGGCCCAGGGGCAGGGGAGAAGGGGCCTGACCTGCTTTGAGTTCCTGCTGCTCTTTCTCCAGCTTGCTCTCCAGAGAAAACACCTTGTCATTCAGGCTACGGGCTGGAGGGGAGGGCACTCAGCACCCCAGGCTGCTCCCACCCCACCTCTGTCCTGAGAGCCCGGCCCCCACCCTTGCACACTCACTCCTGGAGGGCCTCTCACCTGCTTGCAGTTCCTGCTCCTGGTTTTCCACCACAGCTTTCAGAGATGTTATTGTTGTTTGCAAACTGCCACCTGGAGGACATGGGGACTCAGTGCTCAGGATTCAGCACCCCCTCCCCCAGCACGACCCCTCCCATCCAGAGCCCCTTCCAGCCAGGCTCACCCTGGGAGTGCAGTGCCTGGACCTCAGCCATCGTGTTGGAAGTGAAGTTGCTGAAAGTTGCTCTCAGGGTCTCCACATCACTTTGAATCTTGGCATCTGATCAGGCAGGTGGGACAATGAGAGCTAAGATTGCTCAGTCCTCTCTGTGCTGACACTCAGCAGGGCACTTGACATACATTGGCTCATTGGGTCCTCACAGCCACCCCACTTCAAGGGACAGGCACTGTTGTTATCCTAGCTTGCAGAGAGGAAACTCAGGCTTCCAGAGGTTAGGCACTTGGACTACATTACCCATGAGTAAGCAACAGAGCCAGCAGCCGCCTTTACCCACCATGATCATCATCAGTGCCTGGGTTACTGTACCCACTATCGCCCCCTTCCCTGCCCATCCTGGGACACTCACTTTTGGATCCAATTATGCAGATATCGACCAGCAGGAAGAGGCTGAGGCCCAGGAAGAGCAGGAGGAGGCAGGGTACAGAGCAGAGACGCTTGAGGAAGGCTTGGGGAGGACATGGCCCTGTAGAGGACATCAGGACATGGAGGTTGAGGACAGGAGAGACACAGGGGAGGAGCAGAGGGCCACAGGGACCTGTCAGGGATGAAGAGTGGTGTAGGTAAAGCTAGGGAGAGGTTGTGGTGCAGGAGATGCCCAGGCTTCTGACCCCTCATGGACCAGCACAAGTTCTCAGTCACACAGACCCCCTCTCTCCCGGAAACACATGATGACATGTAAGGTCTTATCATCATGCCTGGAACAGGGGGCAGGAGGACACAGAGTGAGCCGGGGCAGCCAGGCCCTCAGCAGGCTCATGCTTATCTGTATTGTCAGGTTAGCCACCGTTTTTCTTCCAAACATGACTGTTCACTCTCCCAGTGTAAATGCTCATGACCTTCCCCAGGGTATAGCAGCCAGGACTGCTTTGGTCCACCCTGATCCTGTCCTTCAGAGGATTGTGAATCCTCTTCATACGGGAGCCCCCTCAGAGTGGGAGAGCCCAGCAGTGCACATGGTAGAGGTGCAGATGTACCATGACAACAGATATCCTTCTAAACATATTAAGAAAAGTATTTTAGAAGACACCATTTCTCCTTTCCTCTTACCATTTCTAGAACCCTGGCTTTTCTTCTCACTCTCCAAGGCCTGGAGGTCTTCATACTTCACTGACATCCTTGAACCAACTCTGAAATGGAGGCAGGGCCAGAGACCAGGCTAGGGATGGAGTTAGGGCAGTGGTCGGCAAACTCATTAGTCAACAGAGCCAAATATCAACAGTACAACGATTGAAATTACTTTTGAGAGCCAAATTTTTTAAACTTAAGCTATATAGGTAGGTACATTGTTATTAACTTAATTAGGGTACTCCTAAGGCTTAGGAAGAGCCATACTCAAGGGGCCAAAGAGCCGCATGTGGCTCGTGAGCCACAGTTTGCCGACCATGGAGTTAGGGGATGGAGGAGGTTGGAGCTGAAGTCAGGGATGATGTCGAGGTAAGAGAAGTTCAGGTTGAGGATGAGCCAAGGGTTAGGGAGAGGAATGGGAATGGGCCTAGGTTTGCAGCAGAGGTTGGAAGTGGGGTCAGGATTGGTCTCTGGGCTGGGGTCAGATTGAGTGTGGGAATGAAGGTGAAGGTAAAATTGGAGCTAAATATGTGACTAGGATTGGGTCTAACATTGGGGATGCAATTGAGTTTGCATCTCCTTCTTTGATCTTGGTTAATACTTCAGCTTGGACCTGAAGTTGGAAACAGAAGAGAGTCAATTTGGGGCTTGTGTTAAGATTCATGTTGACTTTGGGGCTGAAGCTATGTTTGGGGGTTAAAGGAGAAGATGGTGTTTCTAATGAGGTTAGGACCGAGGTTAGGCTGGGGCTAAAGATGGGGCTGAGTGAGTCTCAGTTTGTTACCGAGGTTTGGCTGTCATATTTCAACCTGAATCCAGTTAAGTGAATAGAGTCTAAAATTTCTACTTGGCCACTAAATCTCCAAGCTGCCCTTTTATATCTCTTTGTATTCCATCTCTCTTGAGACCCACAGCTCCTTCTTCCTGCTTTCTCTAACACCCTCCCTGTCCCCTTGGTCTCACCTGCATCCCCAGCCCAGTTACCTGTGCGAAGTCTGGAGGCTGTGATTCTTGGGTTTGCCACGCAACAATGAGCAGAGTTGGATAAAATGAAATCCTGGAGAATTGGGTAGAGGTGCCTGGGGGAGGAGTCGAATAAATGACTGGAGTCCTGCTGGTCTCTGTGTCTGAAAGCCCAGGAGTCTATACTCTGGGATCTCTCATTTCCTTGACTTTGGGCAGTAAATAATCATCAGATCACAGGCTGAGACTGTGTGTTTGGGGTGTTAGCTATCAAGCCAGCTTTGCTCTCCTCCTCCAGTATATGCCTCCTCCCTTTCCGCTTCTTTCAGCCTTCCTAACTTCCTCATTTTTATTATTGTGAAATGAGTCCTGACCAGAAGGGATAAGTGGTCATTGGGCATCATAGTGACTGGTTGACCGGTCATAACGATTGCTTAGGCTTTTATATGTATATAGATTTGGTGTTGTTTTGTTTTAAATATATGACCATGGCTTATAAACAGCTTCTAACTGGATTTTTTTTTTACCCAACCTAAGATTTTCTGTCCATTTATTAGTAGAATTAAACCTATTTACTATTCACATTTATTATATTATTAATACTACTAGAGGCCTGGTGCATGACATTCATGCACTGGGGTGGGGATCCCTTAGCCTGGCCTGTGCCTTCTCACAGTCTGGGACCCCTCAGGGGATGTCCGCTGAGGGGTCCTTAGTGCTGCCGCAGAGGCAAGAGAGGCTCCCGCCACCGCTGCTGCACTTGCCAGCCGTGAGCCTGGCTTCTGGCTGAGCTATGCTCCCCCTGTGGGAGCACACTGACCACCAGGGGGCAGCTCCTGCTTTGAGCATATGCCCCTTGATGGTCAGTGTGCGTCATAGCTACTGGTCATTCTGCCATTTGGTCAATTTGCATATTAGCCTTTTATTATATAGGACTAGAGGCCTGGTGCATGAAAATTCATGTACTGGAGGGGGGTCCCTCAGGCCAGCCTGCCCCCTCTGACAGTCCGGGAGCCCTGAGGGGCAGCAGACGACCTGGTGATCAGGGGAAGGCAATGCCCCCATCACACCTCTGCTGCTGCCACTGCCGGCAGCACAAGCCTCAGCCGGCCCTCGTTACCAGAGCCTTGTGCAGCCCTGGAAGGCTGGGCAGCCACCATCCGAGGCTTGCCTTCACCTTGGGCTGGCCCTGGGTGGCTGGGCAGCCGCCATCTGAGGCTTGCCTGCACCTCAGGCCGGCCCTGGCTGGCTGGGAGACTGAGGGGACTGGGGAACTCAGGAGGCAGGCACCCCGGTGGGGCTGAGGGGACTGGGCACCATCATCTTGTGGCTGTGGGTGCTGCCATGTTTGAGGGTGGGGCAGTCAATTAGCATATTCCCTCCTTATTGTCTGTGGGCACCGCCATCTTTGTGATGGCATGAGGGTCAATTAGCATATTCCCTCTTTATTAGATAGGATAATTTATTTTTGCTATATAATTTTATGGGGGGGGGGTGTTTGTTTTTAACCCTCATCCAAGGATATTTTCCATTGATTTTTTTTCCAAATTATAAGAGAAAGTTTATTTAGAAAGTTACAAGGTAGTAGAAGTGAGCCAGCTGGGCTGCATAGGCTCAGGAAACAATTTACAGAGGCAAAAGAAGAACCCCTGGAGCTTAGGAGAGGGAAAGGCAAAGGTAACATGCTCAGGGGGGAGGGACCAAAAATGCCTTTCTCCACCCCTCCACTCCTCCACCCCCAGCTTTTCTCCCGCGCAGAACCTCTTCCAAGCGGCAGACCCCTTAGTGGGCAGAGACCACCGCAGGGCTCCGAGTGATCCCTCTTAGGAGGCTGGAGTCTAGCACGCACGGAGCAGGTAAAATAAGGAATTTGGAATTTTTCCCATTGATTTTGAGAGAGAGTGGAAGGGAGGGGGAGAGACACAGAGAGAGAAACATCGATATGAGAGAAACACATCGATTGAGTGCTTCCCGCACATGCCCCAACCAGGGCTGGAGGATCCAGCCTACAACAAAGGTACATGCCCTTAACCAGAATGGAGTCTAGGACCCTTCAGTCTGTAGACCAATGCTCTATTCACTGAACCAAACTGACCAGGACTATAATTTTATGTTTTGATCTACCATATTTTCTTGCCTTTTTTTCTGACTTTGACAGGTTGTTGTTGTTTTGTTATTGTTGTTTTTGCATTTTCTTTCTTAAAATGGTTTAGAAAATTTCTTGCTTCTATTTTTCAGTGTTTCCCTTCAAAATTTTCTCACTGGGTTGTCGTAAATGTTTCCCTCCACGTCCCGCGTGGTTCAGGGTTCAATATCTGGAAGAGGAGCCACACACAAATGAAATAGAAAAGACAAGAGATAATTTGGAAATATTGGGGGACTAGGCGGGTAAGTCCAACTCAAGAGGAAGGACTTCCACCCGTGCTCAGTCCGCACCGACCTTTTATAGTCTGAGGTAAACAATGCAGTGGTTACCATAGTTACAGTTCTTGTGAGTTTCACCTGTTTTGATCATGTTTACACTCCCTG
>NW_005370145.1:111213-115021 GCF_000412655.1 Myotis brandtii
GAAAAGTGCCTGACCCCACATTCTGACATGCTCGAATCATTTCTGTAATGGTACTACCTTTTCTCAGAGGCATCAGGCATTTCTTACAATCATCATTGGCTTTTTCATAAACTAATTGTTGAATTAAAATGTCTCCTGCTATCTCATGTTGAATCTGTCGTCTCACTGCTCGAGTGAGACGAGCCACAAAATCAGAAAATGATTCTAAAGGTCCCTGCATGCATTTACTAAAAGCTCCCTCAGAGTCCCCTTTTGCTGGTAAAGCCCACCAAGCTTTCCTTCCACAAACTCTAATTTGCTCATATGCCAGCTGCACATAATTTAACTAAATTTGCACGTCATTATATTGTCCCAGTCCTGCTAGCATTTCATAAGTTATTTGAGCATTTAGTCCACGGTTTGTATGGGCTTGCTCCTGGCATTTCTCCAAAAATTCTCCCTTCCATAGTAAATAATCTCCTCCATCCAGAGTTGCACGAGCTAGAGAGTACCAATCATAAGGAATTAAGTATGCTTCAGAAATATTATTCATAATTTCTCCTGTAAAAGGAGCGGTTAGACCATTTTGAACTACACTTTCACGTAAGGCCTTTATCATTTTAAAGTCAATTTTTTCATGGTGTCTTGTTATCTGATTCAGGAGCTGTGGGTCAGCTACCTGTATGATAGGAAATGCAAACCTTTCTTCCACCGGCATGTCCTTCAATCCTTCTCTGATGGCTTTTCGCACAAGTGATTCTATTAACAGCGAGTTAATCATTTCAGGATTAGGACATGGAGGTGGAGGTGGAGGGCGCCATGAAGGCCATTTCTCCAATTTTTCTTCCTGCCCCTCTCTAGGAGGAGCGGAGGGAACCAGGTGAGGAGGCTCCTTCTCAGCCTCTCTAAAAGGCTCTAGCAAACGCAATATTGTGTTCCCCATGGAAAAACAGTTTTGTTTTTTTGTGTGTGTTTTGTTTGTTTGTTTGTTTTTTGTTTTTTAAGATAAGTTTTTCCCTGCTTGCTGAACTTTTTCAAGTTCTGACTTACGTTTTGGCAAACTTTCAAGATCAAATGTACCTTCTTCTTACTTTTTAAAGCCGAATCTTTTTTTTTTAAAGCCGAATCCTGCCCCGTTAGCCTGGTTGAGAAAACGTTCCCACACGGCCTACAGCTCTAGACTACTGTAGCTGATTGTGGCCGTTTGTGTGCGGTGAAATAACCCCTCACCTTTACGGTGAATTTTCCTACCTTTACGGTGAATTCTTTGTTCCTCACTTTGCCAGTGAAACTTCGTTTTTTCGCTCTAGCAAAACCTTCACTTCCAGAGTTCCCCTCAGGCGCCAGATGTCGTAAATGTTTCCCTCCACGTCCCGCGTGGTTCAGGGTTCAATATCTGGAAGAGGAGCCGCACACAAATGAAATAGAAAAGACAAGAGATAATTTGGAAATATTGGGGGACTAGGCGGGTAAGTCCAACTCAAGAGGAAGGACTTCCACCCATGCTCAGTCCGCACCGTCCTTTTATAGTCTGAGGTAAACAATGCAGTGGTTACCATAGTTACAGTTCTTGTGAGTTTCACCTGTTTTGATCATGTTTACACTCCCTGCACTTCCCTCAGCCCATTAGCTTCCCAGGTAAGATCTGGGGAGTGTTATAAGGTCAAGCCTAATTATGCTTAGAGGACTGAGCCCTCTCAGCTGGGACTTGTTTGTGACTTTGCCAGCAGGTCAGTCTGAGGCTCAACCCTATATCAGTTTCCCACACTGGGTATCTTTTATTGTTCTATTGAATAGTAAAGTTATTTTATCCTGTTCCCAAAAAGTTAATTGGCATTCAGATCACACTTGCATTGTGTTTATATGTAATTTCTCTGACATTTATAGACCATAAATGCCACCTTCAAACAGCAGAATACACATTAATTGTAAGTACTACATAGAACTTAACTTGAAGATACAGCATATCATGGATCATACAACAAACTTTAACAAACGTGAACAAATTAAAATTTTATAACATATGTACTCAGATTATAATGGAATTTAACTAGAAATCAATAACAGCAATGTAATTTAAAAATCACCAGAACCCAGGAATTAAGCAACCTGTTTCTAAATAATCCATGGATCATAGACAAAGTCTCAAGAGAAACAAGGAACTAATTTTGAACTCAACTACAATTAAAATACAGCATATCAAATTTGTTTAAAAAAGGAACACAAGGAAAAGAGGCCCGTGACCTGGTGCTATTGTGGTGGTCAACATGTTCTTCACAGCAGGCATCCAACACCAGCCTCTCATTGGATCCTTTGGTGCCTTCGAGACCCCCTAGGGCAGTGATGGCGAACCTTTTGAGCTCGGCGTGTCAGCATTTTGAAAAACCCTAACTTAACTCTGGTGCCGTGTCACACATAGAAATTTTTTGATATTTGCAACCATAGTAAAACAAAGATTTATATTTTTGATATTTATTTTATATATTTAAATGCCATTTAACAAAGAAAATCAACCAAAAAAGTTGATGGCGTGTCATAGTTTCGCCATCACTGCTAGGGGACCCTCTCACCATGGAAGTCCCTCCTGAGGACCATGAACTCTCTGGCTTCCCTCTGTGATGGTCACCATGGTTCCTGCCCCAGATGGCAGCTGTGCACCCACAGTCTCTTTCAGCTTCACTCCTGTATGGCTCAAGCCTGACATCCGTGGAGTCCACTAGGCCTCCTTGTCCTGGCAGATGGCCAAGTATAGCCTGATTCGCTGATGAATGGGACAGCTCCAGCCCCGGTTTACATCTGAAATTTCCTTGAAATAATCTCCTTAACTCCCTCCTCTCTTACAGAGGCTGGGAAGAGTGGTGGTTGCTTGTTTTCCCCTCGGCCTACATGGGTTCAACTCCTGTTTTAATGTCTGGGCTTTTACCAATAATCATTTTCAGCTTCAGAAACCCAGCAAAATTGCTATGAAAACAGGAAAAGTGTCATTAACTTCCTATTTGATGTGGCTGTCACTTTTCTGTTCCTTAATTGAGATTGCCAAGATTGTATTCATCACATTAGTCTTTTTTGAAATGGATATTCGTTATGAAGATAGAAAGACAAGCTGCACACTTGGAGAAAATATTCGCAAACTGCATAGCCAACAAAAAACTGACATCAAGCCCTAACCGGTTTGGCTCAGTGGATAGAGCGTCGGCCTGCGGACTGAAGGGTCCCAGGTTCGATTCCGGTCAAGGGCATGTACCTTGGTTGTGGGCACATCCCCAGTAGGGGGTGTGCAGGAGGCAGCCAATCGATGTGTCTCTCTCATCAATGTTTCTAACTCTCTATTCCTTTCTAAAAAATCAATAATAAAATATATTTTTTTAAAAAACTGACATCAAGAATATATAAGGAATTCTCAAAACTCAACAGTGAAAAAACAAAACACAAATAATCCAATTGGAAATTGGCAAACACACACACACACACACACACACACACACACGAAAAGACATTTCTTCAAAGAGAATTACAGATGGAAAATAAGCACATGAGCCCGGCTGGCATGCCTCAGTGATTGAGTGTCAACCTATGAACCAGGAGGTCACGGTTCGATTTCCCCATCAGGGCAAATGCTCCGGTTTCTGGCTCGATCCCCAGTGGGGGTTGTGCAGGAGGCAACTGGTCAGTTAGTCTCTCTCATCATTGATATTTCTATCTCTCTCTCCTCCCTTCCTCTCTGAAATCAATATATATATATTTTTTTTTTAATATATTTTATTGATTTTTTACAGAGAGGAAGGGAGAGAGAGATAGAGAGTTAGAAACATCGATGAGAGAGAAACAT
>NW_005370145.1:115159-130179 GCF_000412655.1 Myotis brandtii
CCTCAAGTCCGCAGGCCGACGCTCTATCCACTGAGCCAAACCGGTCAGGGCTAAAAATATATTTTTAAAAAGAAAATAAGCACAAGAAAATTGTACAAATTATTAGCCATCAGGGAAATGCAAATTAAAACCACAGTATTATTTCATTACACACTCACCAAGATGGCTAAAATTTTAAAATGGTGTTAGCAACCAAATGCAGGTGAAGATGTGAGCAATCTGGATCATTCATACACTGGTGATCCTCCTATATAATAAAATGCTAATATGCAAATTGACTAAACAGCAGAATGACTGGTCGCTATGATGCTCACTGACCACCAGGGGACAGATGCTCAATGCAGGAGCTGCCTCCTGGTGGTCATGCATTTATATAATATTTTTATATAAAAATTTTTATAAAATTTCCATTCACCCCTGTGACTCTAGGAAAAAAGTGCAACTGAAATACCAGTTCTATGACCAGTTTGCACGTGTAGATGATTATACTGCCAGACTTTTACAGTTAAGGAAGATTGCACAATAGGTTCGAGAATATGGAGCATGTTCTTTTAAATAATTATAAACTTCAGAAGAAACAAAAGTTGTGCAAGAAAGGAAATGTAATCAGCTGATCCTACTTAGCTCAGCATTTACCACTATTGACACAGCCATAGTGGTAATGATACACATTCTGAATTACGATGTAAATAGCAATTATTGTAAACTCAGTTGAAAAATTATACCTTATCTACAGGGTAGAACTAAATAATGTCAACAATTGGTATATAAAAATATATCTGTTTACGTGCATTATCTAGAAATTGAGATGTCACTGGAAAAAACAGCTAAAAAGCACTGAGTGGTTTCTCTAAACAGCAGAAATGGCTTTTTATAGCCTCACAAGACTTTACTTGTATGTATTATTACTTACATAATTTTTAAATATATGTTTATTGATTTCAGAGAAGAAAGGAGAGAGAGATGAAAACATCAATGATGAGAGAGAATCATTGATCAGATGCCTCCTGCACTCCCCCTACTGGGGATCGAGCCCGGAACCCGGGCATGTGCCCTTGACCAGAATCAAACCCAGGACCCTTCAGTCCGTAGGCCGAATCATTGATCAGCTGCCTCCTGCACTCCCCCTACTGGGGATCGAGCCCGGAACCCAGGCATGTGCCCTTGACCAGAATCAAACCCAGGACCCTTCAGTCCATAGGCTGATGCTCTATCCAATGTGCCAAACCAGCTAGGGCTCCATGATTCCTTTTTACCTCATGCGCATCATATACATTTGGAAGGAGAAGTCCTAGAAAATTTTGCAATTCAAAATCAGGAAGTCTTTACCTATCACAGGCTTAGAAGAAAATTCGCTTGAAATATTATGAGTGAAAACATACAAAAATGCCAACTCCTTATATACCACTGGGAATGAGTAACCAACATAGGGCACATCCATATTTTGGAATTCTCCACCCTTGCTAAGTTCCAAGGAATAGCAAAGATTGGATCAAAGTCCACAAGGCACAGGAGAGCGGGAAAAGCCGCTGCGTAGTGAAGGGCAGTGTTGCAAATGTGCACGTACGCAGGGCACACCCACAGGAAACCTTTCATGTCCACTTGACTGGGCCACAGGTGCCTGGAATCGGGTCAGTCCTATCTGGGTGCGCCTGGGAGGGTGTTTCCACGAGAGGAACATTTGAGTTGGGAAAGCAGATTGCTCTCCCCAAGGGGTGGGCCTCCTCCCACCGTTGGAGCCCTGCATGGAACCAGAGGCTGAGCCTCCGTGATCCCAGAGCGGTCCTCCTGCCTGACCCGCTCCGAATGGGGACATTGGCTTTTCCTGCCTTTGGACTCAGGGGAGACATCACCCCCTGGGCGTTCGGGCTGCTGCCTTTGTCATCCCACCATCGGCTCCCCTTCTAAGATTGGTTTTGGATGGTGTTGGAGGATGAGGTCTGCCCGCTGTGGACATGTCCGGGACACCCTGTGCTGGACATCCGTCTAGATCTGCTTGGGTCACAAAGAGGCCGCCACTGAAAACAGCAGGACAGGGTGCCACCAGTCCTCCCTCTCTTACAACATTCTTCACCAGCCTTGCGGCCCAGGCCACAGCTCCCAGGCTGAGGGGAGTGGGTGCCCCTGCAGCCTCTTCTGGAGGAGACCCCAGCTGTAGGGAAAGTGCTTCCCTCAGGAGCCCCTCAGGCTGTGGGCGGCCCCTCCCGCTGGCCCAGCCAGCTCCTCCCGCACCCCCAGCCCCGGTGCCTTCCACTGAATGCTTCTGCTCCAAGCTCTTCCCTCCCCTCCCTGGTCCATGTCCCTCAGGATTGGGGACCCAGGAGAAGCTGTCTAGGACTAAACCTCCTCCCAGACCCTCTGCGCCCCCTCTTCTTTGCACCCTGCATTCCCAGTTCCCAATAACCAGTCCACACAGAGTGTCAATGTTGGTTTCTTCTTTTCCTTCTCCACCAAGGAGGCTGGAAATGGTAACCCTCACAGTGAGTAGCAGGAGGAGGCGGGATCTGTGTCCCGGGGTCTGAGATTCTGAAACCATTTTGTTCCATCTTCCCTCAACTCCTCCCAATGCCTCTGACTGCTCTTCCTTTCTTCCAAATCCCCAGTAGAGAAGCTGGGAGCAGGGTAGGGGTGGGGTGCAGGTGGAGATCTGCTGGGGTCAGGGCTCCTAGCCGGTGATGTTCCGAGTCATCTCGCACGCCCAGCGCTGCACCTGCAGGCAGAAATCGTCGTTCCAGCGCCCATCATCCTGGACTTCGGCACAGTCTTCATTTCCGCCCTCCTCATGCCCCTGCCAGTTATTTGGTTCACCAAAGGCCCAGTTCCTAGGAATGCAGGACAGAGCTCAGACTCTGACTACCCCATCCCAGCAACCCTCACCCACCTCAGAAAAGCACAGCCTTGCCCAGCCGTGTGGCTCTATGGTTGAGCATTGACCTATGAACCAGAAGATCATGGTTTGATTCCCGGTCAGGGCACATACCCGGATTGCAGGCTGGGTCCCCAGTGTGGGACTTGCAGGAGGCAGCTGATCAGTGATTCTCCTCATTGACGTTTCTATCTCTCTCTCTCTCCCTTTCCCTTCCTCTCTGAAATAAAAAATAAAAAAGTACAGCCTCGGACAGTTCAGGGAACAGAAAGGAGCAGGTGGGAGTCTGCAGGGGAGAGGGTTGGGGAATTTGGTCCCTAAGGATGGGTGGGGGGGGAGGGGGCACCTACCTGTAGCTGTTCCCATAGTCTGTGCCGTCCACCCACTTCCAGGAGCCATCGCTCTCAGCGAGTCCTATCCAGGTGTGAAAGGGGCTCGAGTGCTGTGCAATGAATCTCTGGAAAACAGGTGGGGTGAACCTTTTGAGCTCGGCGTGTCAGCATTTTGAAAAACCCTAACTTAACTCTGGTGCCGTGTCACATATAGAAATTTTTTGATATTTGCAACCATAGTAAAACAAAGACTTATATTTTTGATATTTATTTTATATATTTAAATGCCATTTAACAAAGAAGAATCAACCAAAAAAATGAGTTCGCGTGTCACCTCTGACACGCGTGTCATAGGTTCGCCATCACTGTCCCCTGTGCTCCGTGCAGGCATTAGCTGTGGGCCCTCAGCCGGCCCAGCCTGATCTGCCCCAAGGTGAAGCATCAGCCCCCAGCAAAAAAACTAGGTTGCTTTTTCCTTTGTCACCTTAGCTATTGTTTCTATATCATTTACTGGGCGGAAGCCCATGCTGCGTGCTTCATGGGTATTATTTTATCTAACCCTCAGAAGCCCTCTAATGCTTCTGATTTAAGGAACTTTCGGTGGTTGGTAGAGCCCCCAGAGTCAATGCAGAGCTAAGTTTGTGACGCCCCCACTTCATCCTCAACCCCTGGCTGCTACCCCAACGCTAGTCCTCTCCTTGTCCTCTGCCCACAACCTCAAACTCGGGATCCTGACTCTGGCCCCTGTGCCTGCTGCCCCCACGGAGCTGTCAGTGTCACTGCCCCTCAGGGGCTTCTGCCCTGCTCCTGCTTCTGTGTAGCTTCATCTCCAGAGGCTCACCGGGTCCTGGGGCTTCCATTTGGACCCACTTCCCAGAGCCCCAGATGGCGCTGCCGGTCTCACCTGCCCACTGCCACCACCACACCACAACCCAAGCACCAGCGTTCACAGGGAAGAGCCAGCTGTTAGAATAGGCGGGGCCGTTGTTTCAGGAGGATCTTCATGGTAACATTTGCTGAGTCTTTACTATGTGACGGGAATCCTGCCCTCTCTGCTCCTTTCACCCAACTGCCCGCCACATCCCAGGCCGGCACACAGCGAGAAGGACTCTCAGTGCCCCTGCGCTCTGCACCCGAGTCCTGCCTTTAGTTAGTTCATCTTTGTGTTCTGTCTCCTGACCTGGCCCTCACCCCCTGCTCACCTGGCTCCTGCCCCTTTGCCCGAGCTCCTGGCTGTAACCTTCCACCTCTTAGATCAGTGGCTGCTCCACTATGAACCGCCCAGCGTTCTGCCAGCCTGCTGCTTCTGGACTCTTCCCCAGGTCAAAGAAATTTTTTTTTAAATATATTTTATTGATTTTTTTACAGAGAGGAAGGGAGAGGAACAGAGAGTTAGAAACATCGATCAGCTGCCTCCTGCACACCTCCTACTGGAGATGTGCCCGCAACCAAGGTACATGCCCTTGACCGGAATCGAACCTGGGGCCTTTCAGTCTGCAGGCCAACACTCTATCCACTGAGCCAAACCGGTTACGGCAAGAAATTTTTTAAAGTGGCCCTAGCTGGTTTGGCTCAGTTGATAGAGCATCAGCCTGCAGACTGAAGGGTCTCAGGTTCAATTCAGTCAAGGGCACGTGCCCAGGTTGCAGGCTGGATCCCCAGCAGAGGGTGTGCAGCAGGCAACTGGTCAATGATTTTCTCTCATCGTTAATGTTTCTATCTCTCTCTCCTTCTCCCTCTCTGAAATCAATAAAAATATTTTAAAATAATAATAATAATAAACACCTGGCCGGTGTGGGTCAGTGGTTGAGCGATAACCTATGAACCAGAAGATCACAGTTCAATTCCCAGTCAGGGCATATGTCCAGGATGTGGGCACGATCTCCAGTGTGGGGTGTGCAGGAGGCAGCCGATCAATGATTCTCTCTCATCATTGATGTTTCTGTCTCTCTACCTCTTTTTTCCTCTCTGAAATCAATACAAATATCCTATATAATAAAAGCCTAATATGCTAAGAGTCCGGTCATCCAGTCGGCCATTCAACCAATCAAAGTGTAATATGCTAATAATATGCTAAGGCCGCTCAACTGCTTGCTATGACATGCACTGACCACCAGGGGGCAGACACTCCAACCAGTAGGTTAGCTTGCTTCTGGGGTCCGGCCATTTGGGACTGAGCAAGACAGGCTGGACATGCCCTGGAGCCTGCCCATGGTCCCTCCAGCTGGTCAACCTCCCGCATCCCTCCCCAGCCCCGATTTGTGCACCTGTGGGGTCCCTCGGCCTGGCCTGTGCTCTCTCACAATCCAGGACCCCTTGGAGGATGTTGGAGAGCCGGTTTCGGCCCGTTGGCAGAACAACCTGTTTCTATGACGTGCACTAACCACCAGGCAGCAGACAATGCAGGAGCTGCCTCCTGGTGGTCAGTGCACTCCCACAGGGGGAGCTGCTCAGCCAGAAGCTGATGCACCGCTGGCAAGTGCATCAGCGGTGACGGGAGCCTCCGCGACACCGCTAAGGATGTCCGACTGACAGCTTAGGCCCGCTCCCTGATGCACTTAAGCCGTCAGTCGGACATCCCCTGAGGGCTCCCCGACTGCGAGAGGGCGCAGGCTGGGCTGAGGGACACCCCCCCTAAGTGCATGAATTTCATGCACTGGGCCTCTAGTATTTTTATAATAATAATAAAGCGCTGATCCAGCCACCCAGGGTTCGCATTCCAGAGGCGCCTCCTGCCTGGGGAGGTGCAGCCTCACCTGCTCCTCTCTGGAGTTGATGACAACCAGGTGGGCGTTCTCCAGCTGGCAGTACTTCTCAGCCTCGGGCCAGGTCAATCCAGAGCGAGAAAACCAGTAGCAGCTGCCTTCATGCTCCAGCCAGTTAACCGGGCAGCATTCCGTGCCTGCCGGACAGGAGGGGGCAGGGAGGTGAGGTCCCGCTGGAGGGACAGGCGCACTGGGCCTGGAGGCTCCCATCCCTACCGTTGCTTCGCAGGAAGGCTATCTGACAGGACAGGATGCGCACGTCGGCTGGGAAGTGCTTCAGGTGAAAGAGCAAGGTGGTGTGATCTAGGGGACGGAGCAACAGGCCCGGGTGTGGGCAGTGCGGGCGCCCCATCTACCAGCGCCCCACACAGGACACACACACATCACTCACACTCATATGCACAACACACTCACACTGCACCCCACACTTACACTCACACACACACTCACACTCATATGCACCACAACACATACACACTCACATCCACACTATTGCGTACAACACACACACACACTCACACTCATGTACACAACACACACACACTCATACACACAACAACACACACACATCACTCACACCACACCCCACACGTACACTCACACACCACACACCAAGGAGGGGGGGGTGGGCGGTCTCAGACCTGCTCTCAGCTCCAGCTGCTGTTTCTCCAGCTTGGCTTCCAGAGATGTCACTTTGTCACCTGTGCTGCCTCCTGAGAAAGAGGAAACCTGAGCGGGTTTCCTCCATTCCGCCTCCTTCCATCCTCCATGCTCACCCCCTGGAGCACCAGCCACCATCGCCTTCACCTGGGTCACCGGCTCTGCCCCCGGGCTCCCAACTCTGCCCAGTCTCTCTGCGCTGCCACCGGCTTTCTGAGGAACAAACCTGCTCAGGCCGCTCCCCTGCCTGAATCCCTTCCCTGGGTCCCCATATTCTCAAAAGAAAGCCTCGCTGTATTAACACAGCTTCTTCCGTGGCCTGGCCCTGCCCACCTCCTTGGCAGATTCGTTCTCTCTACCTGGCACTAAGCCCCCTCCTCTTCACCTGCCTACCCATCCTTCAGGGTCCCTCAGCCTAGGGATCCGCTGGGGTATCCGCCCACACACCTCAGACACGCCCCTTTGCTGACCCACCGGGCACCCACCTTGGAGTCCAGCCTGTGCTGCTAAGCGGGTGCCTCAACTACCCCCCACCCCCCCACCGGCCCTCCCGGCTGGGGCGCGCCCTCACCATGGAAGCTGAGCGTCCGGATCTCGGCGAGGGTGCTGGCGGAGAAGTTGCTGAAAGCGTCTTTTAGGGCCCAAAACTCCCTTTGCATCTGTGCTCCTTGTCAGGAGAGAGAGGGCACTGGGCAAAGTGGAGGGGACTGTGCCCCAGGTGACAGCCTCATCACTGTCATCGCACCGTCCCCCCCCCTCCCCTCACCGTCCCAGCACTGCTCCTTACTGCCTCCAGGTCTTCCCCTGCTGTAGCTCTCACTGCCCCCCGCACCGCCCGTATCTCCTCCCATCACAGCCCATCCCACTGGCCTGTGCGATCCTCACTCTGGGATCCGATCACGCAGATGGCCACCAGCAGCAGGACGTTGAAGCCCAGGACCAGCAGGCTGAGCCAGAAGCTGGAGCAGAGAGTCCGGAGCAGAAGGGGCTGGGGAGGGGGCGCTCCTGCGAGGGATAGGGTGTCAGGAGGAGGTCTGTCCAGAGCCCACCTAATGGGAGCATCCGGGGGAGCAGAAGTCTCAGGAAGTACAGCCCAGGTGGGTGGGAAAACTATGGGCTTTGACCCTAGCGTTTCAGCATTGCACACACATGCATTTGCACACTGGCACCCACATGAACGCATGCATATGCTCACACCTACAAGTGCATGCAACATACCTGCGCATGATACCAATAGTCACACCATCGGTGTGTAAAGGCCCAATCTCAGACCCGGGGACCTAGGGAACAGGCCCTGTGTTCTTAAGATCCATGCTGGGCTCCTCACGCAAGTCTAAACCTGGAACCACCACCACCCAGTTCCCCTGGGATGCTCAGTCCAGGTCATTCCACCACAGACCGCTCCCCACGGGCTGCTGTCCAAGGCCCCTCCTCTCTCATCTCCCACCCCTAGAGCCTCCTCTCCCACGTCTCTGCCCTTCCACCCCAGAAACCCTGTTCCTTCACTGTAAACTCTCCCGCTTCGCCCTCAGTCATCTCACAGAAACCTCTCCCTCCCCTTAGTCAAGCTGAATCCTGGAAACACACACACACACACACACACACACACACACACTTTTCATTTCACTCTCACACTCATGACTGATACTCCTTGGCTGGGCCTCTGACTGCTCGCTCTAATACTGTCCATTTAGTGGGCCCTTGTCCTCTTCCCAGCCTGACCTACGGCCTATGAAACCTCAACAATCTGTCTCCGCACCTCCGTCCGGACACCAGACCACCCATGGCTGAGTCCCACTGTGCCACCAACCAGCTCTGAGATCAGGGAAAGTCATTCAACCTCTTGGCGCCTCCGTCTCCTTGTGTCCACTTCTCCAACAGTCACACTCATAGGAACAGGGTGGGATGGTGGTTGCCAGGGGCTGGGGATGGGAAATCGGGCATTGCTGTTCAGCGGGTGTAAAGCTACGATTACACAAGACGTGTGCGCTCTAGAGATCGGCTTACAACACCGTGCCTCGTTAACAAGCAGTGCTGCGCACTTTAAATTTTGTTGAAAGGGCCGATCCCATTACGTGTTCTTAACACAATAGAAAGAAAGTGGGTAAGAACAGCAGCTACCTGATTGGGTTGTTCTGAGCATGAAATGGGTTTAAACGTGTGACGTGCTGCTTAGGCAAGTTGGAAAATAAAAGACAGGGTCTGCCTTATGGGACAATAAGGACTAGATGGGCCCTCCTCCCAGAGACGCCAAAACAAGAAACAGCTAACTATAAGAAACAACCACTTGCAAGGGACTGGCCTTCAAGCAACACAGAGCAATGATCCCTGGGAGACAGGAGGCGAACAAGAGGAGGCCTATGACTGTCCCCGCCTAGTGCTGGGGGAAGTTTTCAGGCCACGGGGCAGAGGAGGGCAATCCAAGCAGAGCCCAGCAGACTCCCCCAGGTGAGGAGATGGGGCCAAGAGTCTAAGGAGACATCACAGGACAAAGTATCAGGGGAGAGACCTGCACAGGGAAGTCCAGAGATCTGTGTGGTGTTCCCTTCAAGCCATCGGCAGTAAACAAAACCACCCAAGACCAGGCAAAAACAATCTGCAAGGATTAGGGGGCAGTGCCTGGCACTCATACAGGGCCAGGACCAGTGCCTGCTCCCACCAGCCGGACTGGAAAACATAACCTAGAAGGCACTGGGTAGCGGGCCCAAGGCACTGGGTAGCGGACCCGAGAAGCCCTTGCCCCGACCATGCTCCAGGCCCACCTGACAAGTCATAAACGCAACACCCAGAAGGACCAGAGTGATCCAAGTCACTTAACTACATCCCAGAATAAAGCTCAAGAGTATGTAGAGGAATACAAATATATCCAGCACACAAGAAGCAGAATCACAATGTCTGGCGTCCAATCAAAGATTCCTAGACATGCAAAGCAGCAGGAAAACACATTTTGTAACAAGGAGGTTAATGCATCTATCAAAACTGACCCAGAACGGACACAGGTGTTAGAATTAGCAGACGGGACACTAAAGCAGATATTGTAACTGTACTCCATATGTTCAAAAAGTTAAGTATCAAGGAGGATATTTAAAAGGCCCACGTTGAACTTCTAGACATGAAAACTACAGTGTACGAGATAAAAAAATACACTGGGTGGAATTAATGGAAGATTAGACATACATAAGGAAAAATTTGTAAACTTTAAGACATAGCTTTAAAACTATATAAAAAGAAACACCGAGAGAAAAAAATAATTTTTTAAAAATGGAAATAGCATCAGGGAACTGTGGGTCCACTAGTAGATGCAGAATTGGAGTCCTTGAAGGAAGGGGGAGGAGGGGGAGGCAGACACTGGCCAAAGTGTTTCCAAATTTGCTGAAAACAGAGGCATACAAGGTGCTTGGAGAGTGGGAGAGGATGGCGGGTAGGCAGGAGGCAGATGCCAGCTCCCCTGCCCACTGACGCTTGCACCACCTCAGCGGTGCCCTGCAGTGTCTCCATCGGGCCTGTGGGGTGAACTCCTTCTCCCATGAAACCCCAAACCTCTGGCCTGTCTCCAAACCACCTGCTTAAACGCTGAACCCTCTCACCTTCGGGAGATTCAACAATATCCCAAATCATTGTGAGTGTTCACTGCATACCAGGTACACGTGGGCATTGACAACGCAGAGGGAGTGAGGCAGATGTGGCCTCCGCCTACTGCCCAGCCTGCAGTAGAAACGCCCGTGCCTCCTGCTGCTCCTGCCCTGCCCGGCTCCCCCAGCAACAGCAGCAGCCTCCACAGTCCGCCAGCCTCAGAAATGAGGGGCCTCTCCTCCCAGCCCAGGCTAACCAGATCCTCTCCCTGAGCTCCAAGCCCCAGCCCCTCCTGTCTCCACAGAGCCTCACTCTATCACCACACACCTGACACCCCCTCCCCACCCCTGGCTCCAGCCCTTCAGCCTAGAGTGGCTCGGGTCTCTCTTGCCTTAAACCCATTCCCCAGACATGGGCCTTCCATCAAGATCTGCCAGAGAAAGATTGGGGGGAGGGGCGGGGTGTTGGGGGGAGTGGGAATGTTCCAGAATATCTGTGTCCGTTGCCCCACCTACCCATCCCCACACCCTCCCGCATACACAGACACTCTCCTGGCTGAATGGGCTTTCCTTGCACACAGCACTCGTCAGAAGGAAGAGGGGAGGAAGTCATCTCCAGCTCCCACTTACTCCCTCACCTCTGGGCACACACCCTTTCCTGGGGTCCTGAGAGTGGAGAGGAAGATGAGGCCAGGGGGTAAACAGAGGTGTGGGCACCACACACCTACAGGCGTGGAGGGGCCTGGGCCCTGCCCACGGAGTGAATATGACAGGGACCTCAGAGAGACAGAGCGGTCAGGAGCGGGGGGTGAAGCAGAGCCCCAGAAACTGGGTACTTGCCTTTCCAAAATGCATCCTCTCTCCTGGGACTGTGTCCACGAGTGCCTGGCCCCTCACCCCTACCCAGCTGGTGGTCATTTTCCTCGGGGTCCAGCTGCTGGATGTCTTGGAAGTCCTTCTCCATGCTGGGTCCAGGGCCGAGCTGCACCTGGGGTTGAGTCAAGGCAGCTCTTAGGGCTGGGGCTCAGTTCGGGGGCTGATGTTGGTGCTGAGATGCTAACTCAGGTGCAGGCTGGTGATGGGGTTGGAAGTAGGGTGAGAGTAGATCGAGGAGACAGCTTGGGTGGGTCTGAGGTTGGAGGTGAGTTTGGGGCTGAAATACAGCCAGTCCTGTCCCCTCTCAGATGATTGCTTAGGCCAGTGATGGCGAACCTTTTGAGCTGGGCGTGTCAGCATTTTGAAAAACCCTAATTTAACTCTGGTGCTGTGTCACATATAGAAATTTTTTGATATTTGCAACCATAGTAAAACAAAGACTTATATTTTTGATATTTATCTTATATATTTAAATGCCATTTAACAAAGAAAAATCAAGCAAAAAAATGAGTTCGCGTGTCACCTCTGACACGCGTGTCATAGGTTCACCATCACCGGCTTAGGCAGTGGCATGGCCTTGGAGGAACCTTCCCTCCACACACTCATCTTCCCATCCGGTCCCCACTGCCCCTCAACCACGGTCTCCTTAATACCAAACAGCCCCAGTCCCACCTGCCTCCCCAACCTTGGTTACCTGCTAAAGGTGTGGAGGGCTTACTCCCGGTCCCTCAGGCAGCCCAGGCCCCGAGGCTAAGGAGGAGCTGGAGCCAGGAGAAGTGGGGCCGGTGCTGCTAGCAGGACAGAGGAGGGGAGGGGGCTGGTCCAGGTGAGGGCCCTGAGCCCGTGTGTCTGAATGTCCAAGTGGCTGTAACCTGGCATCTCCTGACCCCGGGACTTTGGACAGTAAACAGAATGGACATGGAGTTGGGAGGCAGGCGAAGCGTGGTGGGGGCTGGGGCAGGACTGTCTCTGTTCTTTCTAGAGAAAGGGTCTCCTGGCTGTCCCCCTCACCCCTACAAGCCGGTCACCCCGAACCTCATGGCACAGTTTGGAAGGGAGGCCTGGCCAGGAGGGTGGAAGTGCAGTTCAGGGTTTCCCCTCGTCCCACCCCCTTTCACTTCCTGCCTCCGAATTTCCCAGAATTGTTGGTGTCTCCAAACACCCTGACCGGGATCAGAGGGGCCGGTTCTCTGTTCTTGCCCAATCTGGCATCGGAGCCCAGACCCAGCTTCCCCGGCTCAGCCCAGGCTCCTCTGCGCTGCGCTGACACGCTTGCCCCCCTGGGGACTGACACCCTGGAGAACCGGATGTGAGGGGGGAGGAGGTGTTAGGGGCAGAAACAGAATATTGGGGACCAGCTACAATAATAAGAAATACTAATCATGCTCTGTTAACCAGGGTGGTTCTGTTCTGCTTAGAGAAAGCACATTCTAAGCTGGCTGGGGGTTGCATGCCCTGGGACATGGGAGCTAACATCGGAACGTGGTCCATCCTCCTGTCCTGAGAACTGCCTTTCATGATGGAGGGATTTACAACCTCATGGCTAGTCCCAGAGGCACCTGCTCTGGACAACCCCCTCCCCTATTGCCTGTAATCTGGTCCCAGGGAACCTGGAGGCACCCGCCCTCTGCGACCCCACTCCAGCCCACATGGCTTGTAACCTGTGATGATTATCCCATGCCTACCTCCCCACACCTGTAATTCCTACTCCCCCAGGTAATCTTTGTCCTTCTACCGTGAGCAGCTGGCTTATGGGGGGCTGCAGAGCAGATTTTTGTGAGTGACCTGCTGCTCTCCCATGCTGCTGGCAGGATTGGGATAGACGCTCATGTATGATTCCACCCTGTCTCTGCTGAATTGGCTCAAGTAGCGACAGGCAGCCCGGACCCCTTGGTTGCCGGGTTACAGAGGGAGGACTGGGCAGAAGGCAGCCCTCCCCGGGCAGGAGGTGTGCCACCCCAGGGAGCCCCTTGCATGGCCCTGGCAACACAAACCTTTGTCCTCACCCCCAGCCAGTTTCTCAGGTAACTCTCACCACACAGCACCCAGGGGAGAAAATGACCACAAAAATTAGCCTCGGGGAGGGAAATGGAAAGCAAAACGGGAAAATCGAGGGTGGGGGGCAGAGCATAAGAGAGGAGTCTTCACAGTCCTATGAGGAAGGTGGGCTCCGTGGACCGAGGAACGTGAGTAATCGCTACACTCACGCTAACAATAGTCTGGGGAAGAAAACGCAGTTTCATGCCTGACTTTCAGACCCTCACCTACTTGGGCTGCTTATAAAGTAGCCCGTGGCGCCTGGTGCTGAAAAGGGGCGGAGACAGAGGCCTGTGCTTTCCTTCTGTCTGTCTCTGTGTGTTTTTAATTGACATTTAACATTGTGTTGTTTCAGCTGTACAGCCTGTGCATTTTTTGTGGTAACTTCCCGACACACATGGGAAGTAGCCACTTAACTCAATATCATGACTTTTCTATGAAGCCACCAAGGCAGTGGTGGCTGCTCTGCTGTTTGACTGTCGCCCACAGTGAGAGATGCGTTCTACAACGTGACCCAGGACACACTCGCAAGCACCTGCACACGCGTGCACGTTTGTAGGTTTCACTGGTTTCTGAATCCCCAGTGCCTGGCACATAGTAGGTGCTCAACAGGTACTTATTGAATGAACAAGTGATTGAATGAATGAATTTGTGGATATACTATTGACATGAAAGTTTCATGAAACAATGCTTACCTTACTACTTGCATTCTTTCTTTTATTAACAGTCTTTATGATCTTTTTTAACATATTTTTTATTGATTTTAGGAGGAGAGGAAGGGAGAGAGAGAAAGAGAAACATCGATCGGTTGCCTCCCATATGCAACCTGACAGGGATTGAACCTGCAACCTGGGCATGTGCCCTGCCCGGGAACTGAAATGGCCACCTTCTGGGGCATGAGATGACGCTCAACCAACTGAGCCACACCGGCCAGAACTGCTTGCATTCTATTTCATGAACTAGATTGAGTTTCCTGATCCATTCATCAGTCACCAATAAAAGTTTGAAAACACTGTCCTGAAGCCCTGCTTTTGGCAGGGACGTGGTTTCCGGTCTGAGATACAAGCAAGAGCTCAGCAAATAGATCATCAGCTGCATGTCCAGGGTCACCAGCTGCCATCCAGGGATAGGGGGAGCCTCACTGGCCACCCACCTAGACTGAATAGATTCCAAGTTTCGAGGTACAACCCCCCCTCCTGGCACTGGCGAGGTAGGACAGAACACAAGAGATACCCTCTGCGTCCTATTCTTTCTAACTATCTAAAAGTCAACATTTTAATTTACCAACATTTGACATATACTTAGATATTTCTTACGTTTCAACATTGACTCATTACTTTTTTTTAAATTCTTTATTAGTTAAGGTATTACAAATGTGTCCTTATCCCCCCCCCATTAACCCCCACACACACACACACACACACACTCATGTTCTCATCCCCCTGTTGTCCATGTCCATTGGTTTGGCTTATATGCATGCATACAAGTCCTTTGGTTGATTTCTTCCCCTCACCCCCTCCCTCCCCTACTTTCCCTCTGGGGAGTGATAGTCTGATCGCTGTTTCTCTGTCTTTGGATCTGTCCCTGTTTATCAGTCTATGTTGTTCTCTATACTCCACAAATGAGTGAGATCATGTGGTATTTATCTTTCTCTGACTGGCTTATTTCACTTAGCATAATGCTCTCCAGTTTCATCCATGCTGTTGCAAAAGGCAAGAGTTCCTTCTTTTTTACCGCAGCATAGTATTCCATTGTGTAGATGTACCACAGTTTTTTTACCGTATTCCATTGTGTAGATGTACCACAGTTTTCTAATCCACTCATCTGCTGATGGGCACTTAGGCTGTTTCCCTGTTTCCACTATGGTGAATTGTGCTGCTATGAACATAGGGGTGCATATATCCTTTCTGAT
>NW_005370145.1:130758-132057 GCF_000412655.1 Myotis brandtii
GTTTCATCTTTTTGCATGTATCTGTCCAATTTTCCCAACACCATTTATTGAAGAGACTGTCTTGACTCCATTGTATGCTCTTGCCTCCTTTGTCGAATATTAATTGGGCATAGTGGTTTGGGTAAATTTCTGGGTTCTCTGTTCTGTTCCATTGGTCTATATGTCTGTTCTTGTGCCAGTACCAGGCAGTTTTGAGAACAGTGGCTTTGTAATACAGTTTGATATCTGGTATTGAGATCCCACCAACTTTGTTCTTCTTTCTCAGGATTGCTGCAGCTATTCAAGGTCTTTTTTTATTCCAGATGAATTTTTGGAACGTTCGTTCTAGATCTGTGAAATATGCCGTTGGTAATTTAATGGGGATTGCATTGAATCTATAGATTGCTTTGGGTAGTATGGACATTTTGATGATGTTGATTCTACCAATCCATGAACACGGTATGTTCTTCCAGGTGTTTGTCTTCCTCTATCTCTTTTTTCAGTGTCTTGTAGTTTTTCGCATTTAAGTATTTTATCTCCTTAATTAAGTTTATTCCTAGGTATCTTAATTTTTTTGGTGCGGTGGTAAATGGGATTGCTTTTTTAGTCTCATTTTCTGTAAGTTCACTATTGGTGTAAAGAAATGCCATGGATTTCTTGGCATTAATTTTGTATCCTGCTACATTGCCGAATTCATTTATTAAGACTAATAATTTTTTGATGGAGTCTTTAGGGTTCTCTATGTACAGTATCATGTCATCTGCAAATAAGGACAGTTTTACTTCTTCTTTTCCAATTTGGATGCCTTGACTCATTACTTTTATGTCAGGGTTTTTTGGATTTGGGTTATAAAGTTCTGTTTTATGTGGTTGATTTTGGTTTGGGTTGGGGGGAGGTTGTGTACCTAAGGCACAGAAAGTGAGGTGAGTCCATTTCTGAGTTCGCGACACCCAGTCTTCCTCTGCGGTCTGAGCAAGACCTTTCTCTTGTTTTATTACCTTCCCCCCTGCACTGTTTCCCCACCCCAATTCCTCCCCTCTCCATAGGCAACCCAAGTGGTGTGTTTACACACACGGCCATCTCCAAAGATGGCAGCCATCACCTTCTCCCTTCACTGTGTGTGCAAGTCACACTACCCACCCCTGGTAGAGTCCATTCCCCTCGCCTTGAGTCCAGGCTGACAGTGTGACTTGCTTTGACCAATAGAAAGTGCTTGAAGTCACACTCTGCCTAGCCTTTAAGAGACCTGGAAGGTTCAGTTTTCACTCTTGGAAGCCAGACACCATGCTATAAGGAAGTCCAGCTATTAGGCGAGAAGGT
>NW_005370145.1:132086-138821 GCF_000412655.1 Myotis brandtii
GTTTCATGGAGAAGCCTGGGCTGGGGGACTGGGCTGGGGGAGGGGGGCGCAGTTAAGACACAATATGGAGAGAAAGAGAGAGGGAGAGAGACCACACAGAGGAACACCAGGCCCCCAACATGTGAGCAAAGCCTTCTGGGAGCTTCCAGAGCAGCACAGCCAATGGCTGGATGCATCCAAGCATATAACATAGCCAATACCACACGGTCCACCTGACCTCGCCCTTTCTGTGTGACTGTATTTGGAGATGAGGCCTTTAAGGAGGTCATTAAGGTTAAATCAGGTCATACGGGCGGGGCCCGAATCCAATAGAGTTGATGTCCCTATAAGAAGAGGAAAAAAAAAAAAAGAGGAAAAGACATCAGGAATGCACACACAGAGGAAAGACCATGTGGGGACACAGAGAGAAGACAGCTGCTTACAAGCCAGAAAGAGTGGTCTCACTTGGACTTCTCGCTTCCAGAACTACAAAAAAATAAATGTCTGCTGTTTAAGCCACCCATTCTGTGGTATTCTGTTACGGCAGCTCAAGCAAACTAATGCACTTAGGCCAGTGGTTCTCAACCTTCTGGCCCTTTAAATACAGTTCCTCATGTTGTGACCCAACCATAAAATTCTTTTCGTTGCTACTTCATAACTGTAATGTTGCTACTGTTAGAATCGTAATGTAAATATCTGATATGCAGGATGGTCTTAGGCGACCCCTGTGAAAGGGTCATTTGACCCACAGATTGAGAACCACTGACTTAGGCAAAAAGACAGCATTTTTAAATAGGACATATGAAAAGATACATCAAGTCAAAAGATGGAAATAAATCAGATAAATTATCCTCTCAAAATAGACTTAACTGCACCAGGCTGGTGTGGTTCAGTGGCTTAGTGTCAACCCATGAACCAGGAGGTCACAATTCAATTCCCCATCAGGGCACAGGCCCGGGTTGCAGGCTCAGTCCCCAGTAGGGGGTGTATAGGAGGCAGTGGATCAATTATTTTCTCTCATCAGTGCTGTTTCAATCTCTCCCTCCTTCTCCCTTCCTTTCTGAAATCAATAAAAAATATTTCTTAAAAGAAATAGACTCAGCAATAAACAGGGCAAAGGTTTTAAAATATCCTGGATAGTTTATTTGCTAAATGAGTGAATCTTGCTTCTACAAAACAAGAGCAGGAAATCACACCAGAGGAACAACTGATAACAGGAGAACAGTTTGGGGGTGTGACATGACGGTGGATAATTTCAAACACGATGGAGCATGTGAAGAGCCAATTGGTAATAGCAGGAAACAGAATCAGTGATGTAGACAGAGATGGTAAATTTCCCCCAAACTCAAAGCTACAGAAAAAAAGATTGTGCAGCGGTGTTCGTAGCAGCATTACTCACAATAGCCAAAGGGTGGAAGCAGGGCAAGTCCAGTGATGGATGAACGGATAGGCGAAAGGAATATTATTCAGCCTTAAAAGGAAGGGAAATCTGCCCGGCCAGTGGCTCAGTGGTTGAGTGTCAACCTATGAACCAGAAGATCACGACTCGATTCCCCGTCAGGGCACATGCCCGGATTGCAGGCTCGATCCCCAGTGTGGGGCGTGCGGGAGGCAGCCGAACAATGATTCTCTCCCATCATTGATGTTTCTCTCTCTCCCTTCCTCTCTGAAATCAATTTTTAAAAAAATTTTTAAAGAAGGAAATTCTGACACATGCTACAATATAGATAAACCTTAACAAGGTTATGTTAAGTAAAATAAGGCAGTCACAAAAAGACAAATACTGTATGTTCGCATTTATATGAGGTGCCTAGAGTAGTCCCATTCACAGACAGAAGAAGGAGTTGGGGTGGTAAATATAGGGAGTAAACATTTAATGGGTATACAGTTTCAGGTTAGCAAGATAAAAAAAAAAGTTCTGGAGATGGGAGGTAGTGATAGTCTCACACATTTATACTTAATGCCATCAAGCTGTACACTTAAAAATGGTCTAAATCAGCAGTTCTCAACCTGTGGGTCGCGACCCCTTTGGGGGTCGAACAACCCTTTCACAGGGGTCGCCTAAGACCATCGAAAAACACATATATAATTACATATTGTTTTTGTGATGAATCACTATGCTTTCATTATGTTCAATTTGTAACAATGAAAATACATCCTGCATATCAGATATTTACATGACAATTCATAACAGTAGCAAAATTACAGTTATGAAGTAGCAACGAAAATAATTTTATGGTTGGGGGTCACCACAACATGAGGAACCGTATTAAAGGGTCGCGGCATTAGGAAGGTTGAGAACCACTGGTCTAAATGGTTACAAAACCGAATATGGAGAACACGTTTCCAGGCTTGGAAAAAAGTTTTTGGAGAAGAATCCAATGAGTTTACCGATGATTTGGGAGAAAAGAGTGTCTTGAGACTGTGTCCAACCGAGGAAGCAGCAGTGGAGCTCCTCAGCGAAGTCCTCAGTGGGAACACGTGGCACCTGAGGCACTAGCCAAGGCTGCGCATCAGGGCGGTGCCTGTCCCGGCCCAACTCTGATCCGATAGAGGCCGCCCTCCCACAGGACGTGTTGGGAATTTGGGTGGATCCCACAGATTCGACTTATCATTATGCACAAGGTTCTGCTGACACTCAATCCATCTGAGGAATCTTCCCCAGGGACTTCAGTGTGCCCCCATTTTAATCGGTGTCTATGACACACAGACAGGGGTGCCCCTGATGGGAGTCATCAGCCAACCTTTCCTAAGACCCAAACACCCTCAGATGGAAAGGACGGTGCTACTGGGGCCTTTCTTGCATGGGAACCAACATCTATTCATTTCATCTCTGAAAGAAATGGCAGTGAGCCTTGGCCAGTTTGGCTCAGTGGATAGGGCTTCGGCCTGCAGACTGAAGGGTCCCGGGTTCGATTCTGCTCAAGGACACATTCCCCGGGTTGCGGGCTTGATCCCCAGGAGGGGGCGTGCAGGAGGCAGCCAATTGATGCTTCTTTCATTGTTGATGTTTCTATCTCTCTCTCCCTCTCCTTTCCTCTCTGAAATCAACAAAAATATATTTTTTTTGAGAAAGAGAAAAGAAATGGCAGTGAACCTCAGAGCCAACTGGCTGAAAACACCAGCTCCGAGGCGGAACTCTCTCGCCGTTTTTCAGCTGTCATTAGCACAGGCGAAAAGGGGCCTAGCAAAGCGGCATTGTCGTGTGTGTGTGTGTGTGTGTGTGTGTGTGTGTGTGTGTGTGTGTGTGTGGAGACTGCACATTGTGGGCAGCGGGGCTGGTTACATGTGCGTGTGTGTTGCCCAAGGCCTGTGGACCTTTACATCTTTGCAGAAGATGCCACATTCGAACGGGGCCCCTGTGCTGCTCATGCCATACTCAGGGCCAGGGCAGGGGATGGTAGACTTTAAAGAACGCGTGGATAGACATCCAGACGCGGGGCTTCCCTTGGCACAGCTGGTGTACCACGTGGCAAACGAGGGCCCCGTGGAGTGGATGGCGGGGCCCGCAGGGAGGACTAACTGCGTACCCTTCTTCTCCACCCTCTTTTTCTCCATGGCGCTTGTCGGCGTGTCATATATCATGCATTTGGGTGTGGTTACTCCCTTCCTGCCCATACAGGAATACAGGCTCATCGAGAGCAGGACTTGTCTCTCAGACCTGGCTCGCAGGGTCTGGGTCGGTACTTGCACACGGTCTGTTTCCAACACCAGCAAGTCCGTATTACAGGAGTGAATGGGTGGCCCGTGTCTCTCTCTACGGTGGGGTCTCTCTTTTCCACGTCCAGCGCGGAAAGAGGGTGGTCTGGTTCTTCGAGTAGGGGCTGCTGGGGATTGAGAATATGAAAGAGACAAGACACAAAGATGGAAGAAAAAAGCTGGGACCTGGTGGGACCGCTGCCCTCTCCTGATGGAGAGACAGAGACCCAGCACCAAACCCGCTTTTTTAACTTTATACCCCCAATACCAGGAAGTAACGTCAGTTCTGGGCGATTCCTGTTCATTCCTGGTGCTCTGCTGGATTTACATAATGAAACCCACTCCCGACACCTGGGCAAAGATGAAAGTCAAGCTGAGAACACTTCTGCCTTTTTGGTAAGATGTGGATCCAGGACGTGGCTCTGCCTGTCGCCTTGGATTCGGCTGACAATTATTAAACAAATACCCATGTGCCTTCCCAGGGGCCCTCTACATCTCTCCCTGTCTGGATGCCAGCTCTGTGAACTCAGGAACTACCTTCCTCACCACTCAACCTCCATGCCCAGCACCAGGCCCCCCAAAAAGCGAGGGAAGGGGAGAGCCCACCCTCTGTAAGAGGGACGCCCTGTCTGAAGGCATAAGGAGAAGACCAGGGCTTTTGGAGTCAAACACAAGTTGGAGTTCTGGTCATGCTGCTTATTAGCTCTACGTGAATGATGGACCAGCTACTTACGATCTCTGAGCTTCCACTTCTTCCGCTGGAAATGGACATGGTAATAATACCTGCCTTGCGTTGTCCTTGTGGGAATTAAGTGCGTTAGTGGAAGAAAAGGCCTCAAACACTGAGCCTGTACACAAAGCCCGTCTCAGAGTAGGTCCTCGATAAAAAGCCATTCCCTTCCTCCTTCCTGCCTCCTCCAGTTGCTGCAAAGAAAGCTCTCCTCCCCCTGATGTTCGGGTGTCCACCTGCACCCACTCCCTGGGGGAGAGGCCACAACAGGAACTAGGGAGCCTGAAAGCAGCTGGGACCCGGAGGAAAGCCCCCGCTTCCTGTGGCTCGGGCAGCGGGTGGGCGAGAAGAACGGGCCCTTGGCTGGGGACTCAGAGACAACCAAGAAGTTGGACAGGAAGTGAAAGGAGGCATGAGGCAAAGGGGAAACAGCAGCTTCACCCCTGACCCCTTCTGGACGGTGCACACACTCCTACATCACAAAATGAGGAACCAGGAGAGCCAGCAGGAAGGGACAAGTGGGGGAGACTCACCAAGGAGGAGGAGAGTCAAAACGGCCCCATCTGGGCAGAGCCACACACACACACACACACACACACACACACACTCACTCACCCCAATCCTTCAAGCCCCGTTACCCTGCTCTCACCGGGCTGGTCCCTGGCCACTGGCTATGCTGGCTGCAGGTCTGTGTCTGCTCCCACACTTACCTGCACCCACCCGCCTGCAGCCCGCGACAGGCCTCATTCTCCCTGCCTGGCTTACCAGCTCCATGTCACCCAGACTTTCCGTGGGGTGGACGCACTGTGTTGAGAGGACAAGCATGCCCTTAAAGTTCACAAGGGTCCTGGTGATGGACTCAGACCCCACCGTGTGCAGCCCAGGGCTTGTGCCGGGGGACAGACATGAACAGGGACCGCTCCCTCAAGACCACAGATGAGAGGGAAACACGGACTCATACACAGCACAAGCTCAGGAAGAAGGGGGGTGATTCGAGGGGCCGGGGGGGCGGGACTTTCTGGAGAAGATGGCGGCTCAGCTGCCCTTGGGGGAGCCTCACCCACACCCTCTCCCCCCCGCCCCAAGATCAGAGGATGGTCAACTCTAGGAGATCCACGGCCACACCATAGAGTGTTTATCTTAATACACTTCTGTTTTTAATATAAAAATAATTTTAAATTAAATATTACTGAGTTGAGCCCTAGCTGGTTTGGCTCAGTGGATAGAGCGTCGGCCTACAGACCAAAGGGTCCCCGGTTTGATTCCGGTCAAGGGCACCTACCTCAGCTGCAGGCTCCTTCCCGGCCCAGGCCCTGGTCAGGGCAGGTGCAGGAGGCAACCAATAGATGTGTTTCTCTCACATCGATGTTTCTCTCTGTCTTTCTCTCTCTCGTCCACTCTCCCTAAAAATCAATGCAAAAATATCCTTGGGTGAGGATTTTATATATATATATATATATATATATTACTGAGTTGAAATGGATTTTCCAAGGAAAATGCACTGATACATGACCAAGCAATGACATAATCGCATGCATTGAAAGCTTATTGTACGCCAGGCTTTGGACAACATGCTCTACCTCCACTACCTCAGTTAAGCTTAATAATAGCCTATGGAGAAGGTACCGATATTACCCCCACTTTACAGATGAGCAAACTGAGGCGTAGAGAAGTTAAATCACTTCTCTCAGTCACTCACAAATCAGAGGCCGAGCCAGGATGCAGACCCAGGTCCGTCTGACGCCAGAGCCAATGCTCTTGTTATTCTGCACCCCGGGGCCATCCCTTGCCTCGCAGGCTTGTGTCTGTTTGAGAAGCACAAGCTAAGAAAGGTGCAAACTCCTTGCCCTACCTCCAAGCTGTACACATGGTCCGTGTCCCCCTCCCCACATGTTGACCCCTCCTGAGCTGCAGGACACGACTTGTAGCCACCAGACCGCAAGCTTTTGGCTTTCTTTGTTCCTTCGCACAAGCTTCTCACTGTCCTGGAATCCCAGCCCAGGCACCGTCTCTCCCCTCCTCCAGGAGGCCTTCCCTGACTCCCCACGTGGAGCTCACCATACCCCCTCAGCGCCACCTCCATGACAAGCATGTAACTCTGTCATTGCTTCGGGGCACTGTCTGTCTCCCCTGCTGCACCCTGACACCCTCCTGGCAGGAACCGTGGCTTCATCACCTCCGTGTCCCTCACACCCTGCACAGAGCCTGGTACACAGCTGCCTGGATTCCCCTTTTGCTTTTTTATTTTAATAAATCTTTATTGTTCAGATTATTACAGTTGTTCCTCTTTTTTCCCCCCATAGCTCCCCTCCACCCAGTTCCCACCC
>NW_005370145.1:139629-140563 GCF_000412655.1 Myotis brandtii
GTTTCTAGAAAATTCTTGAAAAACCTTATAACCATGGTTTTGAACTCTATATCCAGTAGTTTGCTTTCCTCCATTTCTGTCATTTGTGACCTGTTTCTTTGTCTCCACATTTTGGCTGCCTCCCAGTGTTGATAGAGTGGCTTTGTGTGCTAGGTGTCCTATAGGGCCCAGTGGCTCAGCCTCCCCAATTACCTGAGGTGGACACTCTTGGTGTACCCCTTTGTGGGTTTTGTACACAGTCTTGTTGTAATTAAGCCTCGGTTGTTGTAGGTATCACTGGGAGGAATTGACCTCCAGGCCAATTGGCTGTGAGAATCAGCTGTGTCTATGGTGGGAGAACTTCTGTGCTGGAGACACCCTTCTGGGGCAAGACTTGCTTCAGTGGGGCTTTGGTGCTCACTGAGTCTGCCCCCTGAGTGTGTCCCTTATGGATCTGAGGAGTTGTAATTGGATGGTCCCACTCTGACCACTGGGTACACTGGCTCTTGGATCTAAGGAGGTGCTAATTTAGCCTCTGCCTGAGGCTACCCAGCAGGAGCTACGGAGAGAAACCAGCAGGTTCCTCTTGCTTGTTTGGGTTTTGGAGGTGCCCAGATGGGGCCCAGCTGTGAAGCAATGCAAGCTGCTGTGGGGCTTTGGGCCTTCTTTTGGATGTTCTGGCTCTGTCTGGCCCAGCTGCAGTTTGTTAGGTAATTTTAGATCTCAAAGGGCCAGCCCATTCATATGCAAAAGCCTCTGCTCACAACTTGGGTGGGGCGGGGTCTCAGGGAATCAACAGGGTGAAGCAAACAGCTATGGCTGATCCTCAGTCCTGCCCTAAGAGGTCCCGGGTCTCAGTGTCCCGGTAATCGCTGCAAGCACCTCTGAGAGAAAGCCGCCCTCGAGTTCCGACCGCTGCCAGACAGTCCAGTTTCTCCCCGTATGAGTTTGGGTC
>NW_005370145.1:140835-141135 GCF_000412655.1 Myotis brandtii
TATTTTTGAAGTGGTTGTGCGAGGCAGCAATTTCCGGTGTTTACCTATGCCGCCATCGTGGTTTCTCCATCCCTTTTGCTTTTAAGGTCTAGATAGAGGACAGCTAGCATTTGGGTACAAACATTGGAATAGTCTGAGGAAACAATTCATCAAGAAGCATGCAGCACTGGATTCTTCTACCAGCTTTATAGTCCTTTGCGTCTTCTCACTCCCTCGGTCTGCCAGGACTAAGTTGAAGCTGCTGTGGAGAGCGGGGAGGCAGAGTTTCAGCCGAGGAGGTCTCTGGAGCTTCACCTCACT
>NW_005370145.1:141263-158762 GCF_000412655.1 Myotis brandtii
GCCCAGGCTGCAGGGAAAGGACCGTTCCCGTCTTGCTCAGTGCTGAGTCCAATTAGAAGAGCTTAGGCACATAGTAGGCTCTCGAGAAATGTTAGTTGTCTCTATTTTTTTTAAAGAAATAATGTTTAAAATTATTATGGTTGAAAAATGTTGACGGATATGAAGCAACGGAAACTCCTCCAACCTGGTGGGAGCGCGAAGGGCAGAGCAGTTGGTAAGCTGCTTGGCAGGGTCTCCGAAACCTGGCCGTGTGACCCAGGAATCCCCGTCCTGAGGTGCACCCGACAGAACCATCCATGCGCTCCCCAAAATCCACGTGCCGTGTTCCAGCTGCAGTCCTCATAGGAGACAACGCTGGGGAGCTCCCCTGACGCCCCTCAGCAGAGTGACTAAACCATGACGGGAACCTGCACAGCCACGAGGGTGAACCATCCACAGCGTGTGCAACGATGCGGATGAACCTCACAGACGTTCGTGAGTGAAAGAACCACATGCATGGTTCCATTGACTTAAGTATGGAAACAGGCAAAACGAACCTATCCTGTTAGAAGTTAGGGGGGGTGGGGGGGAGAGAGAGAGAGCCATGACTGGAAGGGGGCACAGTACAGCCCTGGGTGCTCATAATGTTCTTTCTCGATCAAATTTCTGGTTGCACGTGTGTGTCCAGTTTGTGAAATCTGGCCTGTGCAGACAATAGGAAACATGTATATGTGCTGGTCTCTGGCACAGAGCTCCTAGGACCCACGCATATTCCAAAGTGGTAAGAGCACCAGGAGCATCTCTTGTTCTAATGAGGTGACTGTGGGCTCCTGGGTGGCTGCTGGGTGGGGGCTGATCAGCAGAAAGACCAGGCCACGATTAGGGGCACTTTTAGCTCCCCCTCCCCTCCCCCCTCCCATTCTCCAGAGAGGGAAGAAGGGCTGGAAATGGAGTTGACAATTGGTCCTGCCTGAGCGATGAAACCCCCATAAAATCCCAATAGTGAGCGGTTGGGAGAGCTCCCAGGTGGGCGACACGTGCACGTACCAGAGGGTGACACACCTCCACTCCACAGGGGCAGAGGCCTGCACTTGGGATCCTTCCAGCCACCTCGCCCTTCTGTCTTCTCTTCTGGCTGTTCGTCTGCATCCTTTATCATACCCTTTAATAAACTGGTAAACATAAGTGTTTCTCTTAAATTCTGGGAGCAGCTCTATCAAATTAATTGAACCCAGGGAGGAGGTCATGGAAACCTTTGATCTGTAGCTGGTCAGTCAGAAGTACAGGTGATTCTGGGCTTTCGATTGGCAAGGGTGGGGGCAGTCTCATGGGACTGAGCCCTTAACCTGTGGGCTCCGACGCCATCGCTAGGTAGATAGTGTTAGAAATTAGTTAAATTGCAGGATGCCCAGAGAATTGCTTGTTGCGGGGGGGGGGGGGGAACCTCCATACTTTTGGTGACCAAAAAGGGTCAAAGTGAAGTGTTCTATGTACTAGTAAAAGTAAAGGAGAAACACAATGGGGAAGACCTGGATTTTTCCCTATCCAGGAAGGAAAAAACTTGAGTTTTTCTCATTTTAGAAAGTTTCTGTAAAACTTCTTTAAGTTACTATAATAGGCATCAAAAGTTACTTTGGCTTGAGGGGGGAGATGGAGGACATCTGTAAACGTGTCAACATTAAAGTTATACTTTTCTTAACGTTCCCAACATTCAGGGTGGCAGCACCACCTTGTGGTCACCCCTGTGTGACGCTCCAGTCCATGAGGAATGAGACTCTCCCCGACACGGGGACTTCTATCATGCTTCTCTCCAAATAGCTAAAGTGAAACATTAAATGGTAAAGAAATCATTCTTATCATTAAAAGTGTAGGCCTGCCCAGCCTGTGTGGCTCAGTGGTTGAGCGTTGACCCATTTACTGGGAGGTCACGGTTTGATCTTGGTCAAGGCACATGTCCTGATTGCCCACTCGATCCTCAGTAGGGGGGGCATGCAGGAGGCAGCTGATCAATGATGTTCCTCTCTCATCCATGTTTTTCTCTCCCCTCTCTGAAATCAATAAAAACTTTGTTTAAAGTGCTCTAACAGGATCCATGTACTGCAGGCTGTCTGGGCTCAAAGGGTGAGTGACTGTCTTGGATGTTGTGTTCATCTGTATTGAATGATGACCAGTGACCACAAAGCAAAATTGGCTTTCAAGCCTGGTGTTACTAGTGGACAGAAAAGGAGCCACATACTAAACCTGACAAGCTCAGGGGAGGCCCCCATGGGAGGACTTATAAACTCAGAGACCTCAGGCAACCACATAGGATGGTCTGAAATTAAAACTTCTTAACTAAAGGTGGGTCATGACGGGTTGTCACATCCTCGGCTGGTATAGTTAATGGAAAAATGGCACCAGCTGTTACCGGTGAAGTTAGACCTCAGTCCTTGAGTTTGGCTAAGAAAGAATTCAGAGCCAAGAACTCAAATACAAGCAAAAGTTTTAGAAAATCACATAGCGTGAGCCAGCTGAGCTGTGTGAACTCAGGAAACAAGTTACTGAGGCAAAGGAAGGGCCCTTGGAGCTTAGGAAAGAGCAAAGGTGCAGGCCTTGAGGGAAGAAAGGGGGAAGGAAAGGCAGGGACCTGCGAGAGAGAGAGAGAGAGAGAGAGAGAGAGAGAGAGCGCGCACACGTGCCCTGGGTTCTTTGTCTCAAGAGTTTTTATCTGGTTTCCAATGGCAGGGATTACGGGGGAGGATTTCAATAGAATATTCATCAGCTTTCCAGGTGTGTCCTTTCATGGTTGTGGTCTCTACCAATTGGTCACACAAGGATAGCGGGTCAGAGGGTCATCGGTCATTGCACCTGGTCCTGATGTCAGCCATGGCGTCACTTCACCTGGTTTTGCTGCTTTTCTGGGCCTGGCGCTGAAACAACTGAGGCCTAGATGTGATCTCCAGTTTGACAAAAACTCTGTCTCTGTGGTCAATAGATGCGAGGCTTTGTTTCTAAGATTATTTGGTGCCTGTCAGGACCTCCCTGTCCTGAGGGCTTGCTGCTTCAGGGAGTGGCTGTGCAAGAGCTTTTATGGGAGTCATAGGAGGCTGTTCTCTGGCCCCCTTGTTCCTCCTCTAAGGGGTCTGCCATGTGACTAGCAACATGCCAGGGGAGACAAGGTCAGAGGAGGGTCCAAACTGCATGACCAGCAATATGAAAGGTCAGGGGGTCTAAGCTGTATGATCGGCAATATGCTAGGAGGGGAAAGGTCATGCTGGAGGCGAGGTCCCACCCTACAATACTTGTTTTTCCCAGTTTTTCCATTGCTACGCAACTGGGCTTTCTGCCCTGGTGACCTTCAATACCTGGCCTATCGCTCCTCCTCTGCTCATGTCTGCCTCCTATATCAGTGTCTTCCCTGACAAGAGTCAATCTTTACTTTAACTAAGCCAGTCTACTGTGACTTTTTTTTTTTTTTTTTTTTTTTTTTTTGCATCTACAACAACATACCTTTGGACTGTCAGAGTAATCCCCTTTATTCCAGACCCTCAGGGCACAAGCTCCCACCAGAGCAGAGACCATGGAACACATCATTGTTATCTTGTTGCCAAATACCATCTCTATGTGCTGTAAATGTTCATTGTTAACTAGCCTATACCCTACACCAGCCAAGGTACAAAAAAAGTATGTGTCTTCACTTTACTCTTTATCCAATCTCAGAGATTTCCCTAATCTACCACCAATGCATTTCATGTAACCCTCCTTGGATTTTAATGTATAAAATAAACTGCAAAACTGCCATTCTCTGGAACATTCCCCAATCCATTGAAATTTTGCTTCTTGGCGTTTGTCATCAGTTTGGCTCAAACTCACTCATAAAAATTCTTTACAGGTTTAAACATTTCTTATGTAGACATATTTTATTGTTTACAGTTAAGCAATTTTGAAAATGCTCCCAAAAATGTAAATGGACTTTATGTCACATCACTTTATTAAACATAAAACCATCCCTTCCTGACCCCCCTCCCCCGAGCCGACCCAGCCCCTCTGGTGTGGTTCAGTGGTAGAGCGTAGGCCCATGGACCAAAGGGTCCCAGGTTCAACTCCTGTTCAAGAGCACACACCTGGGTTGCAGGTTCAATCCCTGGCTTGGTCAGGACACATGCGGGAGGCAACCAATCGCTGTGTCTCTCTCACATTGATATTTCTCTCTCTCTCTCGCCCTTCCTCTCTGAAATCAATAAAAATTTACAGGCAGTCCTCGGGTTATGTCAGACTCAACATATGTCATTTTGTGGTTATGTCGCCATCTCCATTTATAAAAAAAAAAAAAAGTTCCATCATTTCAACGTATGTACATATGTGCTTTATGTTTTTTATTTACCAGGTCAGGAATTGTTACCTTTTAAATTTTTTTTTACTTTCACTTCATTACTGCTGTGTATGTGCTCCATGTGAGCGAGATAGGTGCTTATGTAGGTGGGTTCCGACTTACGGCGAAAATCGCATTACGTCTCGCCTTAGGAACGGATCTCCGACGTAACCCTGAGGACCTACTGTATCTTAAAGAATAGCTTGGCTATCATCAACAAATCAACAAACGACAAGTGCTGGAGAGGATGTGGAGAAAAAGGAACTCTCCTGCACTGCTGGTGGGAATGCAGACTGGTGCAGCCACTATGGAAGACAGTATGGAGTTTCCTCAAAAAGCAAAACATGGAACTCCCATTTGACCCTGTGATCCCACTTCTAGGAATATATCCCAAGAAACCAGAAACACCAATCAGAAAGGATATATGCACCCATATGTTCATAGCAGCACAATTCACCATAGCTAAGATCTGGAAACAGCCTAAGTGCCCATCAGTAGATGAATGGATTAGAAAACTGTGGTACATCTACACAATGGAATACTATGCTGCTGTAAAAAAGAAGGAACTCTTACAATTTGCAACGGCATGGATGGAGCTGGAGAGCATTATGCTAAGTGAAATAAGCCAGTCAATGAAGGAAAAATACCACATGATCTCACTCATTCATGGATAATAAAGACCATTACAAACTTTTGAACAATAATAGATACAGAGGCAGAGCTGCCTCAAACTGATTGTCAAACTGCAGTGGGAAGGCCAGAGAGGGTTGGGGGGCAGAAGGGAGGGGAGTAAGAGATCAACCGAAGGACTTGTATGCATCCATATAAGCATAACCAATGGATCTATCCCTCTCCCTTCCTCTCTGTAAAATATCAATAAAATATATATTTTAAAAAATAAAAATAAAAAAAATAATAAAAAAAAAAGAATAGCTAACTATGCTTCACTGCTACTCTAAAACCCCACTATTTCAGGTGAATAGCTTATAGGTCCTGGATCTGATGTGTTATGGAATCTTAGCCTTAGTATTTTCATGTACAATTTATCTATCTTGGAAGTTAGGCCCTCTCGTCTACCCTGGGAGCAGTGGCGCCATTCTCTAAACGAGCAAAGCAGGAGGTCGTTGTCTTAGCCAAAGTCACATGGTCAAGACAAGATTCAGACGAGGCGCCCCGGGTCTTCCTGCCTGGGTGCTCTCACGGCATGTCCTAAACTGACTGAGTCCAGGTCCCGTGTCTGGGGAGCGGTCCTCACCTCCCTCAATTCCTGCTCTTTCTAGCCACCCTGGGCTTCCGTCCTTTCATTGATATCGCTCTCATTTTTCCATTGATCTGCAGTCCACTCTGCCTTGGAAACCTTTCCTTCTTGCTGCTCATTGAAGCTTCATTAGGAGGCCTGTTCTGCAGATGAGCTTGCCATAGGCCAGGTGCACGTTGACCCCAGAGCAGTCCATTTTCAAAGAAGGGGTAACATGAGAAATGAGCCTCCCCATGTCGTTGTTGGGGAAGAGGGACTGCAGCTGCTGGTTTAGCTGAGTTTCAAGTCCATCACCCGGGGATGAGAACAATGGGAAACTGAAGCCTGCGGATCTGGAGGGAAAGGCAGTGGTATTCCTGATGCCTTTCACTGGTTGAATTGTTGGCATAAAGTTGTGTGCAGTAACAGCAGAATCTGCAGAGAACGGAGGCCTCTGTGCAAGCAACAGTCTCATTTATGGCTGGGCTAGAAAACTAGTTTAAGGATCTCTGATTCGATACGTAAAAAACAGGGACTCAGCCCAGCCGGCGTGGCTCAGTGGTTGAGTGTGGACCTATGAACCATGAGATCACAGTTCGATTCACCAGTCAGGGCACTTGACCTGGTTGCAGGCTTGCTCCACAGTGGGGGTGTGAAGGAGGTGGCCAGTCAATGATTCTCTCTCTCCCTCTCCCTTCCTCTCTGAAATCAATAAGAAGACAAATTGTTCCCAATCATTTACATTTTGATGAAAAGCTCATCCTCAGGCTTTGCTCCATTTCTTGCCTGTGATGAACTGAGAGGTCCAAGCACAGTCCTCAGCCAACGAGGCCGCCTTCTCCAGAAACGTCCCTCCTCAAAAACCGACAGGGAAGGGATTACAAATGGCGGCAGAGTAAGTGGATGCCGCACAGACATGCTCCCAGGAACTGGAATTACAACTAAAACACAGAAAAACTTCCTGAATAAGCAACAGAAAATTCGCAGGACAGAACCCTGATACCCAAGGACCAAAAGTGGAGCCCGCACAGAGACTGCAGGCAACAAAGAACTCCTGACTGCAAAGAGGAAAGGAGACCCCAAAAGTCTGAAAGTAGCACTCCTGTCTACGGAAAACAAGCACGGACTGAAACAAAATCAAGGACAGTGGTTGATATCTCTGAAGAAGACTCTTTAAGCAGACTTTGCAGCAAACCTGGCATTGTTGATTCAAGGCCTACATCATGCAATGAAGACTTGAAGGTTGAAGAAGGAAAAAAAAAGCAGAAAAGCAGTAAAAGGGGAGTGTCAGGAAATATGCGAAATGCTGCCACTGATGACAGTGATGGATTTAGTCAACAAAGCAAAGGTGAACAAACCAATAATCAGTAGCTTCCTATTATGGAGAATGAAGATTCTGATAGATTTACCTTAAAAGAAGAAAAAGAGAAGAGACCAAAAGCTCACCTGTTTCTGAAAAAAATAGGGTGCATTTAAGAAAGAAAGCACTCCATTAAAGAAGTTCCAAAGAATCCAAAACTTGAACAACCATTAGAACATAAGACATCGAACTGGAGACTGTATAAGCGAAGGAGGTTGTAGAAGAGCGAAATTACACTCAGAGGCAACTTTCTCAAGAACAGAACGCTAGAATATTACAAGAGCTTTATCACACCAGAGATGCTCTCAAAGAAAGGACATTGGTTTTGGAAGGTGTAGAAAGAGACCTCAGCCAAAAACAGTGTCAAAAGAAGGAAATTGAACAACTCTATCAAAAGGAACAAGCAAAGTAAATAAAGACATTGGAATTGTGACCAAACACTTTGCACTAACCTAAACCATAACAATAAGATTCTTTCTCAACTTTCTGAAGTGGAAAGTAAATACAATAGTTTAGAAATTGAGCTTTATCACACCAGAGATGCTCTCAAAGAAAGGACATTGGTTTTGGAAGGTGTAGAAAGAGACCTCAGCCAAAAACAGTGTCAAGAGAAGGAAATTGAACAACTGTATCAAAAGGAACAAGGAAAGTAAATAAAGACATTGGAATTGTGACCAAACACTTTGCAATATAAAAGTGATAGAAATAGCTCACAAGAAAATGAATTCTGAGGTTTCTAATAGTTCTGACAAAGAAAAAAGTCTGTTGCATGAAAATCGCATGTTGCGGGATGAAATTGCCAAGCTAAGACTGGACTTAGACACAGTAAAAAATCAGACCCAGGAAATGGGAAAAAATAATTTGAGGACATTGCAGTTGTCAAAGAAAAGAATGACCATCTTCAAAAGACAACAAAACTGAATGAGGAAACATTAAAACAATATTTCAATATAATGGACAGCTTGAAGTTCTGACGGCTGAGATGACAATGCTAAACTGTAAACCAGAGAATGAATAACAAAGCAGAGGAAGACTGGAAGCAGAAGTTGAATCATACCGGTCTAGACTGGCTACCGCTGTACAGGATCATGAACATTGTCAGACATCAACAAGAGAGCTAAAATTTGCTGCCCTGACCGGTTTGGCTCAGTGGATAGAGCGTCGGCCTGCAGACTGAAGGGTCTCGGGTTCGATTCCGGTCAAGGGCATGTACCTTGGTTGCAGGCGCATCCCCAGTAGGGAGTGTGCAGGAGGCAGCTGATCAATGTTTCTCTCTCGTCGATGTTTCTAACTCTCTATCCCTCTCCCTTCCTCTCTGTAAAAAATCAATAAAAAATATTTAAAAAAAAAACACTAAAGGATAAGAAAGAGAAGTGGAAACAAAAAGCAGTAAACCTCAGAACACATATGGAAATGCATATGGCAGAAGGCTGTGAATGAGAAGAGTATAAACTGAAGATTGAAGAAACTGTAAAGGATGTAGCAGACAAATTGACACAGTCAATTCATTTTCACGGGGCTCAGAAGCAGCTAGCAGAGGTCAGCACGGAAGTTCTGCTTCTTGTAGAAACAACTAAACAGATGCCTGAGCACTGCTAAAATGAGACCAGTCCTGGAGACGCCTTGTGTTGGAAATCCTAATCACAGTTTTGTATGCAATAGAAGATTCCTACTTTGAGAATCTTTTCTTATGAATTAAATAAACTTGTAGTACTAAGATGATTAATTTCTGTTTTTAAGTGAAAACTTTTGTCATCTTCTTACGTGAAAGAACATTAATTGCTACTTGCAGCATTTTTCAGTTTTTATAAAATGTCTTGCTGAGCAGTTGTGCATTTTCTAAACAGTTAAATGAAGGAAATATTTGAATTTGAGTTTAAAAAACAAACAAACAGGGAAATGTGAGCTCTGTGTGTCCCCTGCTTTGTCCCATCTTTATCCTCCTCAAATTTACCTCCATCTTGCGTTTGGGTGAGCATCTCTCATGCCAGAAATACAGAAGAGAGCCCTTAGGAAGTAAACGCAGACCGACAATTAGTGATTGATGCCCTGTTCCATGTCTTTCACATATAGCTCTGGTCTTATTAGGGCTAAATGGGTACATGGGTCCATACTCATGAGCAAAATCACCACAGACCTGGGACCCTGAAAACGAGCCCTTGCACGCTGGGCTTTTAGAAGTTCCCTGTGTCTGTTTAAAATGCCCCACCATGTGTCCGGGGAGACCTGTGTATGTGGTTTGGCCGGGAGTACAGGCAGGACTTCCAGCCCCACTCACGTCCTTGGCCCTCGGCCGAGTGCCCTCGTGCGGTGAAAAAAATGCACCACCAACTGGGCAGAAGCAGTTTCCTCTCGACAGAAGCAGTTCACCTCGGTCCCCTTTAGACTTAGTCTCACAGGCACCCTGGGAGGGTGCTTTTATTTTCCTCACTTCTTTTATCCCGGAAGTTAAGTCACACCAACTAGAAGCAGCTTTTTGGCTCCTTCTCGAACCTCTGTGTGGTTCAGCCTCCTCACCTCCACTCCGGCCATCATGATATCCACAAGAGTGACCAGGAGACCTCCAAGGCCCCCGGGGCCTTCACCAGCCCCTCATGCTCGAGTGGGCCCGGCACCAACAGCGGCTTTTCCCGGGTGGGCAGCGGCTACCAGCTGGCCTGGATGCCAACATGAGTCTGGCTGGGGGTTACGGCGGGGCTGGGAATGTGGGGAACCTCACAGCTGTCCAAGTGAACCTGCTGAGGCCCCTGAAGCTGGAGGTGGACCCCAACATTCAGGCGGTGCACCACCGGGACAAGGAGCAGATCAAGACCCTCAGCGACAAGTTTGCTTCCTTCATGGATAAGGTGCGGAGCCGGGAGCAGCAGAATAAGATACTGGAGACCCAGTGGAGCCTCCTGCAGCAGACGACTCGCAGTACAATGGACAACGTGTTCGAGAGCTACATCAACAAATTCCAGCGGCCGCTGGACACACTGGCCCAGGTCAAACTGAGGCTGGAGGCAGAGTTTGGCAGCATGCAGGGGCTGGTGGAGGACTTGAAGAGTAAGTCCGAGGATGAGATCAGCAAGCGCACAGAGATGGCGATGAATTTGTTCTCATCAAGAAGGATGTGGATGGCCCTGGCCAGTTTGCTCAGTGATTAGAGTGTCAGCCCATGGACCAAAGGGTCTTGGGTTCGATCCCCAGTCAAGGGCATGTACCTCCGTTACAGGCTCCCCAGTCCCTGTGACAGCATGCGCAGGAGGTGACCAGTTGATGTGTCTCTCTCACATCAATGTTTCTCTCTCTCTCCCCACCACCTCCCTCCCTTCCACTCTCTCTGGAAATCGATGGAAAGAGTATCTTCAGGTGAGGATTTTTTTAAAAAGAAGAAGAAAGATGTGGGTGAAGCTTACATGAGCAAGGCAGAGCTGGAGGCCCTCCTGGAAGGGCTGGCCGATCCGATCAACTTCTACGGGCAGCTGTAGGAGGAGATTCATGACCTGCAGTCCAGACCTCCCACACACCCATGGTGCAGTCCATGGACAACAACCGCTCCCTGGAGCTGGACGGCATCATCGCCCAGGTCAAGGCCCAGTACATGGAGATCCCCAACTGCAGCCGGGCTCAGGCTGCGATCATGTGCCAGATCAAGTATGATGAGCTGCAGACGTTGGCTGGGAAGCATGGGATGACCTGCATCGCATGAATACGGAGATTTCTGAAAAGAACCAGAACATCAGCCAATTCCAGGCTGAGATCGAGGGCCTCAAAAGCCTGAGGGCTTCCCTGGAGGCCCTATCACTGTTGGTGAGCAGTATGGGGAGCTGGCCATCAAGGATGCTTAGACCCCGCCTCCAGGGAGGGTGGGCGCTGAGGGGGTGGACGAGGCATCGAATGGCAGGACACATTCGGGCTGGCTCCTCGCACTTCTCAGGGCCGCACTGGAACCTTCAGAGCTCTATTGATTTTTTCTGAGAAAAAGAAAGAGAGAGAAAGAGAAACATCAGTTTGTTGTTCCACCTATTTATGCATTCATTGGTTGATTCTTGTATGTACCCTGTGCCCTGACGGGAGATTGAACCTACAACCTTGGCATATAGGAGTGACACTCTAACCAACTGAGCTCCCCGGCCAAGGCCTATAATTCCTCACCTATCAATTATCACTTTTGATCATGAAAAACTCATGGGACAGACTTTTGTCCATCCACAGCCATACATCCCAGTCAAACACATTGGGAATCAGCAAGCATTTGACTGCCAGTTAGAGAGAAGAAAAATAAGCCCCAACTTAAACCGATCACTGGCAACACAACAAAAGGCTCCTTTGGAAAAAGAACGCTCCATGGCGTGAACTACAGTAACCATAGTGAGGATTAGTCCCTTGGTCCCCAAGGGCCAAATGCCCGGTACTGAAGAAAAGCCAAGGCTAGCTAAAAAAAATAATAATAATAATAAAATTAAAAACCAAGGCTAGAAGACCCCACTCAGTGAGACCCTCTGCAGATCTACTGTGACTCCTCACATTCACATACCCCTTCCTGTCCTGCCTCAGACGCAGAGGGAGCCTGAGGCTTCCTCTCTCCATCTCCGCAGGTGACCATGATTAACACCCATTGCTAACAGGTCCTCATCTGGACACGCCCTTCTCCATCTACCCACCGATTCTTTAGCTTGGTTCCTGATTCCACATATCCCAGCCCACATAACAGAAGGCTGTCTACAGAAAAAACCACCATGTCCACCCTTGCTCTTTGCTTACATTTAGGCAGGCATCTGGGATGTAGCCTGAGATTTGCCGGGTTGTGTGCCAATAGGAATGCTCAATAAATCTATGGAATAATACTTGGGGCCCTAAAACACATTAGGGAAAAAGCAACTCTTGTCAGATGCCTACTTGGCTTTCTTTTCACGTCATTTCTTTTCTTTTCAGCTCTACTTGAGGAACCATACAAAGCTCCTGACTGTGGGAAGGTCAAGTGTACCAGTGCGCAGCTGGGTGGTGAGGGTCAGAGGAGAGGTAAGGGCCCTGAAAGAGGAAGAACATGAGCTTGCAAAGCGCCCAAAACTGGGAGCCAGAGACCTGGGCAACAGCGGACAGCACTTAGCACTTTCTGATCGTGTTTTTACTCAGCTGTGGAAGGAGATGGAAATGCATGTCCTGCCCACCCTTGGGGTAGAAGGGAGTGATGTAATTGGCCAAAACACTGTTTTGAAAAATAAGCAGCGCTGTCTTTATCTAAGTAGCAGCGTCACTGTTTGTGATGTGCCCAGATCACTGACAGAGACTGTATTCACGCTGCACAGGCAGGAAAGCACATTTTGGACGTTACCAAGCAGGTGCCAATAGCCTAATATGTAGAAAAATCCTTAAAAGCAACCGAGTGTTTGGTGGGTAGAAAGCCTGGAGCTTCAGAGCGCGTTTGGAGTTGGAAGTCTAAGCACACAAGAGCCCTCCCATCCATGAGAAGGGCTGGGTAGCAGCCTCTGGTGATGGAACTAGAAACTCTCAGGTTCCAAATAAAACTTTCATAAAACAGTATCATTTGTCCTCTTTTTATAAAATTGCAAAAACAAACAAAATAAACATGTATCTTCTTAGCCAGTTTTGTTCAGTGGTTAGAGAGTCAGCCCGCAGACTGAAGGGTCCTGGGTTCGATTCCGGTCAAGGGCATGTACCTCAACTGCAGGCTCGATCCCCGGCTCCAGCTGGGGTGCATGTGGAAGGCAACCAATCGATGCGTCTCTCTCACATAGATGTTTCTCTCTTTTCCTCTCTCCCCCTCCCTCCCTTCCACTCTCTCTAAAAGTCAGAAAAAATATCCTCATGTGAGGATTAACAAAAATAATAATGATCCTATCTAATAAAGACGGAATATTCAAATTAACCATCACTCTGTGACAAAGATGGCGGCGCCCACAGGCAATAAGGAGGTCATATGCAAATTGATGTGACAAAGATGGCGGCGGCCGGGGTGGACGGGACGCCTGCTATGGGGGGTGGGGAGTGGAGGGAGCTACAGGAGGGTGGCAGGGGCGGAGCGAAGGCCCAGTCCCGGGTGACGGAGGGAAGCCGGTGCCAGCTGCCAGAGGAAGGAAGGCCTATTCTTGCATGAATCTTCATGCATCGGGCCTCTAGTAATAGTAATAATAATAATAATAATGCAGTTACATTATTTGTTTAAAATTTTATCATTGATTAAAAATAAAACAAGTAAAATAAAAAATTTTAATTTTATTATCAGGCAATTCCGACTCACCACAGTGTGTGTTTGGCAGACATTCAGTGTCAAATGCAGTTTGACTGTCTTGCCCACAGTCTCAATATTATTTTTAAATTGGCAGAGGCAGCAGAACAAACAGCTAGGTAAAATCCTATAAATGGAAACAGAGTTACTGGAGTAGGTAGAAGAGGCAGGCCATTTGCTACTCTTCAACATTGTAAATAAACAGAGAGGAGGACAGACATGCCCAACATAAGGGTAAGTATGGCAGAGGGCATGGGAGGCCTGGAATAGAGGTGATAAGGACTAGAACTGGGTGACACTAATGCAGTTTAATTCAGATGTATCTCCTTCTCCCAACCCAAAGTCTCACTTTGGGTTGAGAGTCCACAGGAAGAGGAAGACTTCTCAGAAGACTCCGAATAAGTCGCCAACTTATGGAGTCCCTTTCTCAATTCCTAATTGTGAGTGGGAAATATATAAGAAATTACTCTGGGCATAGAAACATTGTGTGGTGGGAGAGATCAACCAAAGGACTGGTATGCATGCATATAAGCCTAACCAATGAACACAGACACCAGGTGGGTGAGGGCATGAGTTGGGAGGGGTGGGGGAGCAATGGGGGGATAAGGACACATATGTAATACCTTATCAATAAAGAAAAAAAACATTGTGTGGCTAAATAACAGATTGCATTGGTCAAATCTGGGCAATTTGAACATTCAAAAGAAAACTGATAAGTTACAACATAATTAATTTAAAGAAGAGCTCATGAGTTCATAATGATACTCAAAAAGAAGAGAGGGGAAGCTATTATTTATAGAATAACGCTGCCAGCTAATAAATGTAGAAGGAATAATAGAATTAGAAAAAAAGTGTCATTTTGTAACCACCAATAATCGATTCAGACGCAGATTATCATTGATGCACAGTTGGTAAAAAGCTGAGAGTAGAATCTTCCCTGATCCCAAAGTATCATCCCACAGATTTATTAATTACCAAGGGGAAAAATAACTTTACAACAGAGAGATCTGCACCAAGTGATCAAATGTAGCCCATTATGGGCCACCTGAAGTGATGAGGTAGGAAGAATACATCACCTATGTAGTAAACCCTCGATTTTTCGGACCTCGATTTAATGGACTTGGTTCTGTTGTCTCGTGACGATTTTCTGCAGCAGTTTTCGTTTGTTTGTTTGTTTTAATCCTCACCCGAGGATATTTTTCCATTGATTTTTAGAGAGAGTGGAAGAGAGAGGGAAAAACAGAGAGAAACATCCATGTGAGAGAAACACATCTATTGGTTGTCTGCTGCACGAACCCCGACCAGGTCCTGGGTAGGGGAGGAGCCTGCAACCGAGGTACATGCCCTTGACTGGAATCAAACCGGGGGCCCTTCAGTCCGCAGGCCAATGCTCTATCCACTGAGCTAACTGGCTAGGGCTCAGCAGCAATTTTAACACATGGCAGCCAATGTTCCCACCTGTGCTAAGCCTGGCCCCAGCGTGTGCATCTGTTTACTCGCAGTGACTGGTGACTGCAGTATACCTATGCAGGATAAGTTTAAAATTATAATAATACATACAGAAAACTTTTCTGTGAAATTAAACTTTTCATACATACTTAATTTTAATTACACAAACGTGTCTACAGAAGTAAAAACAGGTTAACTAATTTGTCATTTTTTAACATATGCATTCAGAAAACCTACTTTATTATGTAACAGATTTTTCAGCTTTAATGAGCACCTCTCACCGCAATTAGTCTGTTATAGTGAGGTTTTACTGTATTCTCCCCAAAATAGTTTACCTTGAATCTAATCACAAGCAAACAGACAGATCCAGACTGAGGGACAACATACAAGACAGCTATCTTAAGCACAGCAAAAATGCCAGTGTCAGCCCTGACTGGTTTGGCTCAGTGGATAGAGCGTTGGTCTTCGGACTGAAGGGTCCCAGGTTTGATTCCAGTCAAGGGCATGTACCTTGGTTGCGGGCACATCCCCAGTAGGGGGTGTGCAGGAGGCAGCTGATCGATGTTTCTAACTCTCTCTCCCTCCCCCTTCCTCTATGTAAAAAATCAATAAAATATGTATTTTTTTTAAATGCCAGTGTCAGAAAAGACTTTTTTTAAAAAGCGTAGGAAAATGTTTTGGACTATAGGAAACAACATGTGATTCCTGATCTTTGATTGGATTCTGGATCAAGATTTAAATACTATTATAAAGGGAAAGGAATACTACTGGCTTTTGGCGAAGACGTAGTAACTAGGACCAATTTAAAAAGTGTCATTTTGTAACCACCAATAATCGATTCAGACGCAGATTATCATTGATGCACAGTTGGTAAAAAGCTGAGAGTAGAATCTTCCCTGATCCCAAAGTATCATCCCACAGATTTATTAATTACCAAGGGGAAAAATAACTTTACAACAGAGAGATCTGCACCAAGTGATCAAATGTAGCCCATTATGGGCCACCTGAAGTGATGAGGTAGGAAGAATACATCACCTATGTAGTAAACCCTCGATTTTTCGGACCTCGATTTAATGGACTTGGTTCTGTTGTCTCGTGACGATTTTCTGCAGCAGTTTTCATTTGTTTGTTTGTTTTAATCCTCACCCGAGGATATTTTTCCATTGATTTTTAGAGAGAGTGGAAGAGAGAGGGAAAAACAGAGAGAAACATCCATGTGAGAGAAACACATCTATTGGTTGTCTGCTGCACGAACCCCGACCAGGTCCTGGGTAGGGGAGGAGCCTGCAACCGAGGTACATGCCCTTGACTGGAATCAAACCGGGGGCCCTTCAGTCCGCAGGCCAATGCTCTATCCACTAAGCCAACTGGCTAGGGCTCAGCAGCAATTTTAACACATGGCAGCCAATGTTCCCACCTGTGCTAAGCCTGGCCCCAGCGTGTGCATCTGTTTACTCGCAGTGACTGGTGACTGCAGTATACCCACTCAGGATAAGTTTAAAATTATAATAATACATACAGAAAACTTTTCTGTGAAATTAAACTTTTCATACATACTTAATTTTAATTACACAAACGTGTCTACAGAAGTAAAAACAGGTTAACTAATTTGTCATTTTTTAACATATGCATTGAGAAAACCTACTTTATTATGTAACAGATTTTTCAGCTTTAATGAGCACCTCTCACCGCAATTAGTCTGTTATAGTGAGGTTTTACTGTATTCTCCCCAAAATAGTTTACCTTGAATCTAATCACAAGCAAACAGACAGATCCAGACTGAGGGACAACATACAAGACAGCTATCTTAAGCACAGCAAAAATGCCAGTGTCAGCCCTGACTGGTTTGGCTCAGTGGATAGAGCGTTGGTCTTCGGACTGAAGGGTCCCAGGTTTGATTCCAGTCAAGGGCATGTACCTTGGTTGCGGGCACATCCCCAGTAGGGGGTGTGCAGGAGGCAGCTGATCGATGTTTCTAACTCTCTCTCCCTCCCCCTTCCTCTATGTAAAAAATCAATAAAATATGTATTTTTTTTAAATGCCAGTGTCAGAAAAGACTTTTTTTTAAAAACGTAGGAAAATGTTTTGGACTATAGGAAACAACATGTGATTCCTGATCTTTGATTGGATTCTGGATCAAGATTTAAATACTATTATAAAGGGAAAGGAATACTACTGCCTTTTGGCGAAGACGTAGTAACTAGGACCAATTTAACCTCCTTCCCTCCCTTCCACTCACTCTCTGAAAAACAAAGAAGGGAAATAATCCAATAAAATACAATAACTTAATAATAAAATAATAAAAGCTGTTAAATTCCTGAGATTGTTTCAACCATTAACTCTGTAGATGACTGAATCTTTGCCTTTAGATTTGTCCTCTTCTCTCAGCAACAACTTACCTATTCCGTTTATATACACACTAGTGGCCCACTGGGGCGGAGGTAGGGGGGGATCCCTCAGGCTGGCCTGTGCCCTCTCACAGTCCAGGAGCCCTTGGGGGATGTCTGACTGACGGCTTAGTGCTGCCGTGGAGGCGGGAGAGGCTCCCACCACTGCTGCTGCACTCACCAGCTGTGAGCCTGGCTCAGGGCATTCCCCCTGTGGGAGTGCACTGACCACCAGGGGGCAGCTCCTGCGTTGAGTGTCTGCCCCCTGGTGGTCAGTGTGCGTCATAGCGATAGGTCCTTCTGCAGTTTGGTCGATTTGCATATCAGCCTTTTATTATGTAGGATTTTTCAGGAAGGTCAGAAAAAGATACCTGTCTGCACCGTTTCCACTCAACCAGAAGCCTTCCTTCCCAAAGGCTATACGTCCACCTGTTACACCACCATCATTCTCATCATCCAGAACAGAAATTTACCAGGGTCTTATTTTTCTCTTTCCTCTACATA
>NW_005370145.1:158781-161662 GCF_000412655.1 Myotis brandtii
GTCAGTCACTAAGTCTTGTCAGTTCTGCCTTTACAGTGTCCCCAGGATTTTCTTTCTACTCCTGTCACAACCGCTCTGGTCCAGCGCCTTCTCACTTTACTCCTAGATTTTGCTAGAGCATTCTATTTGGTCTCCCTGAATCAAGCTTTCCACTCTAGACCACTCTGCATATGGAATCTAAAATAATCATATTTTAATCATCTGTCTCATTTGGAAACTTTCAGTGGCTCTCCCTATTTCAGTGTAAGTTTCACACCCTCAGCAGGTTTTCATAATCATACTAGAGGCCCAGTGCACGGATTCATGCACTGGTGGGGTCCCTGGCCTGGCCTGCAGGGATCGGGCCAAAACTGGCTCTCAGACATCCCCTGAGGGGTCCTGGATTCGAGAGGGCACAGGCCAGGCAGAGGGCTTCCCCCCATGCCCGGTGCACCACTGGAGCCGCGGAGGGACCGCAGGAGGGCTCCAGGGCAAGTCCAGCCTGTCTCACCCAGTCCTGATAGGCTAGACCCCAGCAGCAAGCTAACCTACCGGTTGTAGCATCTGCCCCCTGGTGCTCAGTGCATGTCACAGCGACTGGTCAAAAGGTGGACCAGTCAGACACTTAGCATATTAGGCTTTTATACATAGACATTCTTCACTGCTTCCTAAACCAATTCTTTACAGCCAGACTGGTCTCTTACATCCTGATCATTCCTGCAGCCATGCCTTTGCCTACACTGCACTCACTAGTTTTTCTCTAACAAATCATAGACTCCCTTTAGGTACCAGCTAAAGTTCTAGCTTATTCATGCACCTTTCCCTGACTCCCACACCCCCGTGACTACAGGCTCTGGTGAATTATCTCTCTTTCAGTACTTAATTATATATCACCTCCCTTTTTATGCGTATTCCCTTTCTTCCCACCTATCATTGTTATGTTCTTTAGACAATGTCCTATTTCTGTAGCTTCCACAGCACTTAGCCCTGGATTGGGCACAAAATGGGTGATATATATAAATAGAAAGCCAGGGGGCAGAGATGAGTTCTGGACATAACTAAGGGATCCAATAATAATAATAGCTGACACATAGATATGTGTTAGGCAGTGATATAAGTGCTTTACATATATTAACTCGTCTAAATCTCACGACAATCCTATGTGGTGGTAACTATATAATCTTCATTTTACAGAATGAATCCAAGGCTAATAAATGACATAAGTGCAAACCCAGTCACTCTGGCTCTAGAGCAGCCGTGGGCAAACTATGGCCCGCAGACCGGATCCGGCCCATTTGAAATGAATAAAACTAAAAAAAAAAAAAAAAAGACCGTACCCTTTTATGTAATGATGTTTACTTTGAATTTATATTAGTTCACACAAACACTCCATCCATGCTTTTGTTCTGGCCCTCCGGTCCAGTTTAAGAACCCATTGTGGCCCTCGAGTCAAAAAGTTTGCCCACCCCTGGTCTAGACTCTCTACTCTTAACCACTTTGTTGTATCATCGCCGATAAGATGAGGAGGGGGCCAGGTTGCTTTAAAGAGGATGGGGCAAAAGGGGGAGAAGAATAGAAGTTAAGGGATGGGCCGAAACCGGTTTGGCTCAGTGGATAGAGCGTCGGCCTGCAGACTGAAAGGTCCCAGGTTCGATTCCGGTCAAGGGCATGTACCTGGGTTGCGGGAACATCCCCAGTGGGGAGTGTGCAGGAGGCAGCTGATCGATGTTTCTAACTCTATCTCTCTCCCTTCCTCTCTGTAAAAAATCAATAAAATATATTTTTTTTAAAAAAGAAGTTAAGGGATGGAATGATGGGGCTAAAAACATGGATAAGGAAAAATAATACAGGTAAATACAACTGCGTCAGGCGACTCTGGCTGCTGAGCTACGGTAGCTTCCAGGTGGGTGCGAACTCTCTACCTGCTCTGAGGTGGACGTGTGAGTCCCTTCAGGGCACGTGGGAGAAGGAGCTGCAGTCAGGACCCGCCCCGGCGAGGCCCGTCCGCTCCGACCTGCCCTGCTCGGTACGGTGCCGTCCGCCCGCTTCCCCCGGGGAGACCTCGCCAGGGTCTGAGCCAACCGCTCCCGCCGGGGTAACGGGTAACGGACTCCCCACTTTTCCGTTGAAGATGCGTTCTCGCGCCAGAGCTGGACGGGCTCAGCTAGAAATCCCCGCCCCTAGTCCCTGATTGGTATGTCCTTGAGTCTGTGCGTTTGATTAGTCCAAAGGCACTATCCTGATTGGTCAGAATAGAGCCGCTCTGATTGGTCAGAAGTGCACAGCTGATTGGGTGAGGAAAGCCTCAGTCCTATTGGTTGGAATGGGACGCCTTTTATAAAGGTTCGCTCAACCGGCAGGAGCACAATGCAGGCAGGTAGTTCACCTGTGCTGTAGGCAGGTTAGTGCCGTCCAGCCTGCAGCTTCTCCGCAAAAACAGTTTGCGGGAGAGCCCCCTGTGAGGAAATGGCTGCTAGGCTCTGCTGCTTTTTTTTTCTTTTGCTTTTTTTTAATGATTTTATTGATCTTTATTTTTTTAATTGTTTTATTGCTCAAAGTACTACAAAGAGTATTACATATGTCTCCCTTTTTTCCCGCCCTTAATAATCCCCCAGCCTCCCCTACCCCCCAGTGTCCTATGTCCACTGGCCACGCCTATATGCATGCATACAAGTCCTTCGGTTGATCTCCTACCCCCCCCACCACCACCACCACACCCTCACGCCCCTCAACCCTCCCTGGCCTTCCCGCTGCAGTTTGACCGTCTGTTCGAGGCAGCTCTGCCTCTGTATCTATTTTTGTTTATCAGTTTATAATGGTCTTTATTATCCATGAGTGAGTGAGATCATGTCGTGTTTTTCCTTCATTGACTGGCTTATTTCACTTAGCATAATGCTCTCCA
>NW_005370145.1:161992-173713 GCF_000412655.1 Myotis brandtii
GTGCACGCCCCCTACTGGGGATCGAGCCTGCAACCAGGGCATGAGCCCTGACTGCAATTGAACCGGTGACCTCTGGGTTCAACTACTGAACCACACCGCCTGGGCGAGGCTCTGCTTTTTTTATTCGACTCCAGTCAGACACCAGGAGCACTTCTTAGTAGGCATCCATTTTTTTTTCCCCTTCATCCTCTTCGCAGGGTTCACAGCACATGGATAGCCGCTCTCCAGGTACCCACCCAGCCCCCGTGCTGTAGACGCCTCCCCCACCTCTGTCCTCCCCCGATGCTCACCTCTGCTCTGGTCTCCTCCACCCCTGCCTCCCCTCAGCAGAGGGGAAATGTGCCTACACATCGAGTGACAAAAAAACAATAGATTTACCAGGGGAAAGAGGTGCATTGTTCAAATGGAGATTGCATTGTCGCAGTTTGCAGGCCCCACTCTCTCTCTCTCTCTCTTTCCTCTTCAAAATCCGTGCCAGGGCAGTGCTTCCGTGGGACAAAATGGACCCTTTGGCACACGGACCCATTGCATTCATTGTGTTGGTTTGGTTTTTTGGAATGAAAGAAGCCTCTTGTTTTGCAGACCTCTCTGCATTTCTAATGTGGTTTCTTTTAGATTTTTATTACATATCTGTTCCTTTAACAGGGATTTGAGGATATATACAGGTTATCAGTTTAGACTAGTAGGGAAGCCTTATCTAGTCTGTGTTTGTTTTTATGCCTGAGTGCCAATGGTCTCAGTTGCTGGTGAATGGCTGATTGAAAAACAAAGCAGAAAACCAAACAAAACCAAAACAAACATGGTAATTTCTTTATTCAAAGTCATTTTGGGTGAAATTCGTTCTGACGATGGGAGCTTAAATTGAAAGAAAGAGGGAATTTCCTCTGCTGCCCAGCCTAGAAACTGCAGGGGTGGGCCAGAGGGTGCCCTGAAAGGAGACAGGCAAACTTCATTGTCAATGGGCGTCGCTCTTCAGAACAGTGGCCGTCTCTAATGATGCTGAATTTAGTGAAATTTAATTTAATCATTCAGATTGGGATTCCAAAACAGATTTTATTTCTACAAATCTTATTAGATGCATTCCTCACTTGTGAGATGATTTTATTACTTAACTAGAGGCCTGTTGCACGAAGAGATTCGTGCAATAGGCCTTCCCTTCTCCTGGCTGCCGGCACCGGTTTTCCTCCAGCACCCGGGACCCAGGCCTTCGCTCCCGCTGTGGCCGCCTTCCGTCCTCCGTCTTCGCAGCCCCGGCCGGAGCCGCCTTCTGTCTTCCGACTTCACGGCTCCAGCTCGCCTTCAGTCTTCGCTCCGCCTGCGGCTTGGAGCCTACGTATGCAAATTAACCGCCATCTTTGTTGGTGGTTAATTTGCATATCGTGCTGATTAGCCAATGGGAGGCGTAGCGAAGGTATGGTCAATTGCCCTGTTTGTCTATTATTAGATAGAATAACCCTAACTAGAATGGGGAGAATTTTTTATTGGTAGTGTCAGGTAAAGAAGAATATTGACTAGGTGTTTCATCACCCAACAGCAAAAAGTATGAGTTGCAACAGTGCATGCAGACATGGCAAGCCATGCACACTCTGGCCTGCATGCCAAGAACGAGGAATGTTTATATAGGGCAGTGGTTCTCAACCTTCTGGCCCTTTAAATACAATTCCTCATGTTGTGACCCAACCATAAAATTATTTTCGTTGCTACTTCATAACTGTAATGTTGCTACTGTTATGAATCGTAATGTAAATATCTGATATGCAGGATGGTCTTAGGTGACCCCTGTGAAAGGGTCGTTCGACCACCAAAGGGGTCGTGACCCACAGGTTGAGAACCGCTGATATAGGGGAAGGACGTTACCGGAAGGGGAAGTTAGAACCATAGAGCTTTATTATAAACATAGAGTTCTTCCTTAGGGTTCCACTATCTAGGGCAGTGATGGCGAACCTATGACACGCGTGTCAGAGGTGACACGCAAACTCATTTTTTTGGTTGATTTTTCTTTGTTAAATGGCATTTAAATATATAAAATAAATATCAAAAATATAAGTCTTTGTTTTACTATGGTTGCAAATATAAAAAAATTTCTATATGTGACACGGCACCAGAGTTAAGTTAGGGTTTTTCAAAATGCTGACACGCCGAGCTCAAAAGGTTCACCATCACTGATCTAGGATCTCACAACTACATAGAATATTAGAATTTCCATAAGCTATTCCCAAAGACCCTCCCGACTGGTTACATTTTCTTAAGCTTCCAGTTCGTCTTTACAGTGGATTTTGTATTTTGTGGCATTGCACATTTTCAGAGGTGTCCATGTAGTATCTTTTTGTGCATTCATACTGGGAGGGAGCTACCTAATCTCCCAGGGCTGCCACAACAAAGTACCACAGACTGGGGGTCTTATAAAACAGAATTTATTTTCTCACAGTCCTGGAGGCTGGAGGTCCAGTATCAAGGTGTCATTGGCAGGGTTGGTTCCCTCTGAGGGCTGAGAGGGAAGGATTTGTTCCAGGCCTCTCCCTGGCTTGTAGATGGTCGTCCTCTCCTCGAGTCTTCACAATGTCTTCATTCTACGCGTCTGTGTATAAATTTTCCCTTCCAGGTCATTTTGGATTAGGGGCCACCCTAATTACCTCACTGTAACTTAACTAACTCTTTAAAGACCTTATCTTGCCCTGGCTGGTTTGGGTCAGTGGATAGAGCGTCGGCCTGCGGACTTAAAGGGCCCCAGGTTCGATTCCGGTCAAGGGCACATGTCTGGGTTGCAGGCTCAATACCCAGTAGGGGGCGTGCAAGAGGCAGCCAATCAATGATTCCCTCTCATCATTGATGTTTCTATCTATTCCTCTCCCTTCCTCTCTGAAATCAATAAAAATATTTTTAAAGAATATTTAAAAAAATAAAGTAAATAAAGACCTGATCTCCAAATAAGGTCACATTCTGAAGTACTGGGGTTAGGAATTCAACACATGAATTGGGGGAGGAGGGACACAGTTCAGTTCATAACAATAGTATATTACAAAGTTTATGAGTATATAGGCTCTGGTGGCCAACATAAAGATTTGCTTTTAAAAAAATAATTTTATTTTATTTACTTGTTAAATTTCATTTATTGATTTTAGAGAGAGAAATATTGATTTGTTGTTCCACTTATTTATGCATTTATTGTTTGCTTCTTGTGTAACCGAACAACCAAGGGGTCCGGGCTGCCTGTCACTACTTGAGCCAATTCAGCAGAGTGAGGGTTGAATCATATATGAGCGTTTATTCCAATAATGCCAGCAGGATGGGAGAGCAGCAGGTCATCCACAAAAATCTGCTCTGCCCTCCCCATAAGCCAGCTGCTTATATTAGAAGGACAAAGATTACATGGGGAAGAAGGAATTGCAGGCATGGGGAGGTAGGCACGGGATAATCATTATAGGTTACAGGTCATGTGGGCTGGGGGGGGCGGGCAGTCACAGAGGGCAGGTGCCTCCGGGTGCCCCTGGACCAGATTACAGGCAATAGGGGCTGCGGGTTGTAAAGAGCAGGTGCCTCCAGGACTAGATTGCTTCAGCCACGCGGTTGTAAATCTTTCCATCATGATAGGCAGTTCTCGGACAGGAGGATGGACTGTGTTCCGATGTTAGCTCCCATGTCCCAGGGCGTGCAACTCTCAGCGAGGTTAGAATGTGCTTTCTCTAAGCAGAACAGAACCATCCTGGTTAACAGAGCGTGATTAATATTTCTTATCGTTGTAGCTAGTCCCCAATATTCTGTTTCTGCCCCTAACACTTATATGTGCCCTGACCAGAGATAGAACCCTCAACTTTGGTTTATTGGGATGATACTCTAACCAACAGAGCTACCCGGGGAGGGCAAAGATTTGCTTTTTGAGGAAGAAAATTTTACCCTTTGCAACAGAATGGATGGAGCTGGAGAACATTGTGCTAAGTGAAATAAGCCAGTCTTTTAGAGAAAGACAAGTACCGTATGATTTCATTCATATGTGGGATTTAATGAACAAACTGAACTACCAAGCAATATAGAGACAGACTCATAGATAGAAAGCGGGCAGATAGATGGGGGGGATGGAAGAGACCATAGAGGGGATAAACGGTGATGGAAAAAATAAAATAAATTCACATTAAAAAATAAATAAAATTTACGTTATACATTTTTAAAAAAAAGATTTGCTTTTTGGACAAGCAAAGCCTGCCATTGGGGGACTGCTTGCACATTTGTAAACAAGTATAGGCTGGTCTCTATGAGTAAATTGTCCTTCCTGTCCTTTCCACCCTAAGAATCCACCCCCTCAGGGCGGGGCCCGGGGGGGGGGGGGAGCCATTGAACTATCGCTGGTTATTGTAATATTGAAATTTGGTCTCTTGGGCCCAGGGAGGCCAGTCCCAATGTCTCTGGTCATAAATGTCCATAAATTGCATAACTCTGCAATCCACAATAGTCCTCCCCCTCTCCCTGAGAGATGCATACTGGCTAACCTTCACCTGTCCAGGCCTCCCTTGGCATCCTTGGATCCCCCTCCCACTGTGGAGGTCTCCCTGTGGCTTCTCTCCAACCGGGGCCACCTCGTTGGGATTACCCGCAGCCAAATAAACTGTCACTCTGAAGCTGTCCCTGGTCTGGTCAAGATCAAGATTCCATGCTCATGATCTGGCTGGGTTGCTCTTGACAAGGCACTGAGACTTGAACCATTGTCTATTTTGAGGATTGTGTGCCACCTTGCTATTTTATTGACTTGGGTGTACTTCTTAGAGATTCTGGATTCACAGAGCTAATCAAAGTAGCTGAGAGCAGCTCTAACAGTTTGCTGAGCTAGTTGATTAGAATCTGGCCCCAATGGTGGTCTGTACTGGTTGAGATTGAGGTAATACCAAAACTTCCCTGGTTGCTGTAGACTAGAGGAAAGATCACAAAGGCTGCCTCCATCTTGGCAAGTAGGTGTGGAAATAGGCCAGCTAGTCACCTACCTAGTAGCAGTCTATTGGGCTAGTGGCACTTGACATCAAAAAAGGGGCAGCTTATATATTTAGTCATTATTCAGCATATAGATTTGCCTTCATTGCCTACATTGTTTTTATGCCATTCATGAAATTTGAAGTATTTATCACTTCTTGTTAAAACATCAGGGGTGGCCATGGCTTCTATGTACCAATTCTACTCTTTCCTAACCCAGTAGTATAAATCGTAACATCTGAACCAGAGTTTTTGAGAAGTAGCATTCCAGGCATTCAGAATTGAGAAAAATAGCACATAAGAAATAAACCAATTCCATCATCAAGTATTTCCTTTTATTATTGTTGTTATTGATTTGAGAGAGAGAGAGAAACATCAATTTGTTGTTCCACTTATTTATGCATTCATTGGTTGATTCTTGTATGTGCCCTGGTTGGGGATCAAACTCTCAACTTTGGCATATCTAACCAACTGAGCTCCCTGGCCAGGTCTCAAATATTTATTAAAAAGTGATGAAGTCAGCCCTAGCCGCTTTTACTCAGTGGATAGAGCATCAGCCTGCAGGACTGAAGGGTCCTGGTTCAATTCCAGTCAAGGGCACATGCCCGGGTTGCAGGCTCAATCCCCAGTAGGGGGCGTGCAGGAGGCAGTCAATCAATGATTCTCTCTCATCATTGATGTTTCTATCTCTCCCTCTCCCTCTCCCTCTCTGAAATCAATAAAAATACATATTTGTTTTAAAAAAATGATGAAGTCAGCCCAGCTGATGTGGCTCAGTGGTTGAGTGTTGACCTATGAACCAGGAGGTCACGGTTCAATTCCTGGTCACGGCACATGCCCGGGTTTCAGGTTCAATTCCCAATGTGGGACATGCAGGAGGTAGCCAATCAATGATCCTCTCTCATCATTGATTTTCTCTCTCTCCCTCTCCCTTTCTCTGAAATCAATAAAAAAAATTTTTTTTAAATGAGAGAACTTTGAACAGACTGAAGCTGAGAGCATGCCTTGAACTGAGGAGTGGGAGAAAGGAAAGATGTCTATGTACATGTCAGCCTCCACACCCCAAAATCCTTGGGGAGCGCCGAGAAATAGCCCACTGGGACAGGCCCAGAGAAGGAGGCGAAGCGTCCCTGGAATACTTCTGGAGGTTGAACCAGAATAAAAATAAAATAAGAATAAAAATATTATTGGAGAGACCAAGATGGCGGCATAGGTAATCACCGCAGACTGCTGCCGCAAACAACCACTTCAAAAATACAACTAAAAGACGGAACGGACATCACCCAGAACCGCAGGAAGGCTGGCTGAGGAGAGACTCTTCAACTAGAAGGAAAAATAACAGCACACCGAGGCTCAGAGGAGGCGCAGTGTGGAAAATACTCAGGTGCGGAGGTGCGCGCGCAAAGCGGGCTGGTGGCTGAGAGCGCGGTTGTCGTTTTCGGTCAGGGGGGAGTCTCAGACTCTGAGCTCCAGATACGGGCGAATCGCTGGGGACTCGGACCCAAACGGGAGAAGCGGGAGTGTCTGGCATCAGTTGGAAGGCAGCTTTCCCTCCGAGGTTTGCAGCGGTTCCGGGGGTTCTGAGAAGCAGAGCCTCTGGGAACAGGACTGAGGGCACCATAACGGCTCCCTCCGCCCGCCCTGTTGAGCCCGCCCCGCCCAAGCCCTGCGCAGAGCCATTTGCCGGATCGCCTCAGGCAAAGGCTAGATTAGCACCTCCCCAGAGGACAGAAGTTTTCCGCGGCAGACACAGCTGATTCACACAGCCAGTCGGCCTGGTGGTCAAATCCCTCTAGTATTAACTACAACAATCAAGGCTCAACTAGAACAAGACTGCGCACAAAGACCACTAGAGGGTGCACCAAGAAAGCATAAAAAATGCGGAGACAAAAAAACATGACAGAAATGGAGGATATAGAGCTAAAAATCGCAATTTTGAGGGCTTGCAAAAATGTGCTAGAAGCTGTCAATAAACTTGAGGAGAGAGTCACGAAAACTAATGAGACCCTCGATGCTATGATAAAGAACCAACTAGAAATTAAGCATACACGGACTGAAATAAAGAATATTATACAGACACCCAATAGCAGACCAGAGGAGCGCAAGAATCAAGTCAAAGATTTGAAATGCGAAGAAGCAAAAAACACCCAACCGGAAAAGCAAAATGAAAAAAGAATCCGAAAATACGAAGATAGTGTAAGGAGCCTCTGGGACAGCTTCAAGCGTACCAACATCAGAATAATAGGGGTGCCAGAAGATGAGAGACAGCAAGATATTGAAAACCTATTTGAAGAAATAATGGCAGAAAACTTCCCCCACCTGGTGAAAGAAATGGACTTACAGGTCCAAGAAGCGCAGAGAACCCCAAACAAAAGGAATCCAAAGAGGACCACACCAAGACACATCATAATTAAAATGCCAAGAGCAAAAGACAAAGAGAGAATCTTAAAAGCAGCAAGAGAAAGAGACTCAATTACCTACAAGGGAATACCCATACGACTGTCAGCTGATTTCTCAACAGAAACTTGGCAGGCCAGAAGGGAATGGCAAGAAATATTCAAAGTGCTGAATACCAAGAACCTACAACCAAGAATACTTTATCCAGCAAAGCTATCATTCAGAATTGAAGGTCAGATAAAGAGCTTCACAGATAAGGAAAAGCTAAAGGAGTTCATCACCACTAAACCAGTATTATACGAAATGCTGAAAGGTATCCTTTAAGAAGAGGAAGAAGAAAAAGGTAAAGATACAAATTGTGAACAACAAACATGCATCTATCAACAAGTGAATCTAAGAACCAAGTGAATAAATAATCTGATGTACAGAATGAACTGGTGATTATAATGAATCAGGGACATAGAAAGGGAATGGACTGACTATTCTACAAAAATAAAATGAAAAAAAAAGATTTAATTAAAAAAAAAAAAAAGAATAAAAATATTAGAAAGGAGAGGCCAATTTTTAAAATGGCCGACATTAGGTATCCCCGTTGTGATGCAGTGGGGGCTACGCAGCATGGCCTAAATCTGATTAAACTTCTCGTGCTGACGACCAGTTTATAGGGAATTCGATGGGGATGTGAATGTGCTCACAGTTGTGCATTCCTTCAAATCCAGAGGCGGAGAATGTCCTGTTTCTCATGGCATTCCCAATCCTGCTCGCACTTCCATAAACTGTCCCTCTATTAAAACAGCCCACAGTCACCCATTTCCTGCGTGCTGTCTGTTTCTCGCTATGACCCCAACTGATCCAGTATCATTGAGCTGGAGTTTTTCACTTTCATGCAGTCAGTTTTACTAATTTTTGTTTTGTTTTGTTGGTATGTGCTTTGGAGACCTTATTTATAAAGTCTTTCTGTACCCCTAGGTGAAAATATTCTGACTTCTATTTTTTTTTTCCTATTACTTTGATAATTTTACCTTTTATGTTTGGGTCTTGAATCTATCCAGCCCACCTTTGTGTGTTGGAGTTTTTGCACGGAGTTCTTTTTTTCCTATGAAGGGCCAGTTTTCCCAATATCTTTTCTCCACACATTTGAGGTGGCCCGTCATTGCATATTAAGTTCCCACACATGCATAGGTCTGTCTCTGATCTCCCTCTTCCACACCATTGGCCTATTTGTCTGTTATTGTATAATCACCGTGCGGCTTTTATAAATATGGCTTTGTAATACATTCTAATGTCTTTTTTCCCTTTCTCCCAGTTTTTGCTTTCCCCCCCCAAGATTGATTTTTATTTCTTTTATCTATATTTTTTTAAATATATTAAGTTGTTTTTAAAAATCCAACTGAAATTAATATTTTCTTGCATTGAACTTATGTGTTAATTTGGAAATACTTTTAATATTTTCCTTATCTGCTCTTTCTACATTAAAGTGTTGATAGCTGCCTGCTACACTGGAGCCTTGTATTAGGTCTAATTATTTGCTGATGGTGTTGGTTTTCTGCGTAGATGATCATATAGTTTTATCCCTTCCTTTCCAATTCTTACACCTCTGATGCCTTTTCCTGTCTCATGCACTTTCGCCAGGATGCCCCGGATGATGTTAAACGGCAGCAGTCATAGCAGCGTGGCAGACCTCTCATTGGCCCCAGTACCCATCCTCCCCTCTCCTCTACACCAGGCGTCACAAACATTCCTGCAAAGGGGCACATGGCAAATATTTGCCAGCTTTGTCGAAACTACCCAACTCTGCTTACAAGGTGAAAGCAGTCATGAGCAATACGTAAACAAATGAGCATGGCTGGGTTCCAATAAAACATTGTTTACAAAAACAGGTGAGAGCCACGGTTTGCTGACTTCTGCTCTACTAGTATGTCAATAGAAAGCCTGGATTGTTAGCTGAAATTGGCCATCCAATATAACAAAACCCTAACACGCAAATGGACCGAACGGTGGAACAACCGGTCACTATGATGCACACTAACCACCAGGGGGCAGACGCTCACCGCAGGTCAGTGTGCTCCCATAGGGGGAGCACCGCTCAGCCAGAAGCCCTGAGCCCAGCTCACGGCTGGCAAGCTCAGTGGCTCTGAGACAGTGCTAAGGATGTCCGGCTGACGGCTTAGGCCCGCTCCCCGCAAGAAGGCGCAGGCCAGGCTGAGGGACTCCCCTGAGTACATGAATTTTGTGCACCAGGCCTCTAGTCTAGAATAAAGAGTGCACTACTCAGCCACAATTTCGGCTAACTGTGGCCCTGGGACTAGTTCTGATCAAACAGATGTAAGATCATCCAACTTCCAGAAGTGTCCTCAGAGGGAGAGAGAGAGCACGTGCCATTCTCCTCTCTTCTCTCCTGCCTGGAATGTGGCTGGAGTGGGGCAGACATCTTAAAACATGATAGAATCCACATGTTGAGGATAACAAAATAGAAGCAGCTGAGATCCTAAAAGATTTTCTCGTAAGTAGGTGTTAAATTTGCTTCGAGTGCTTTCTCTGCATTGTGATTTTTTTTTCTTTTATACTCCATTAATCTAGTCTTCTGCTCTCCCTAAGTCTATTTTATTAATAAATGTGTTCTGGCCCTGGCCGGTTTGGCTCAGTGGATAGAGCGTTGGCCTGCAGACTGAAGGGTCCCAGGTTTGATTCCAGTTGGTCGGGGGCACATGCCTGGGTTGCGGGCTTGATCCCCAGTAAGGGGGCGTGCAGGAGGCAGCCGATCAGTGATTCTCATCATTGATGTTTCTCTTTCTCCCTCTCCCTTCCACTCTGAAATCAATAAAAATGTATTCAAATAAATAAATGTTTTCTGATGTTAAACCATCTTTGAATTCTTGGCATATATGCTACTTGAACATATCTCTGTTAATACACCATTTGACTGGGTTAGCTAATGTTTTACTTAGGGATTTTACACTTCTAGTGATTGTAGTAAAGAATTCTTTATTTGAGCCTTAGCCAGTTTGGCTCAGTGGATAGAGCATTGTCCTGCAGACTGAAGAGTCCTGGGTTCCATTCCTGTCAAGGGCACATGCCCGGGTTGTGGACTCAATCCCCAGTTGGGGGCCTGGGGACATGCTGGAGGCAGCCAATCAATGATTCTCATCATTGATGTTTCTATTTCTCTCTCCCTCTCCCTTTCTCTCAGAAATCAATAATAAAAATATAGCCCTAACCGGTTTGGCTCAGTGGATAGTGCGTCAGCCTGCAGACTCAAGGGTCCCAGGTTCGATTCCAGTCAAGGGCATGTACCTTGGTTGCGGGCACATCCCCAGTAGTGGGTATGCAGGAGGCAGCTGATGTTTCTCTCTCATTGATGTTTCTAACTCTCTATCCCTCTCCCTTCCTCTCTGTAAAAAATCAATAAAATATATATTTTTTAAATAATAATAAAAATATATTTTTTTTAAAAATTCTCTATCTGAAATTAGTTAAAACTTGCTTTATGTGCCCTAACCGTTTGTCTCAGTGGATAGAGCGTTGGCCTGCGGACTGAAGGGTCCCAGGTTCAATTCCGGTCAAGGGCATGTACCTTGGTTGCGGGCACATCCCCAGTAGTGGGTATGCAGGAGGCAGCTGATCAATGTTTCTCTCTCGATGTTTCTAACTCTCTATCCCTCTCCCTTCCTCTCTGTAAAAAAATCAATAAAATATATATTTAAAAAAACTTGCTTTATGTAATTTGCTCACATTTTTTTAAATGTCCCAGTGTACTTGAAAAGAATGAGTATTTCGCAGGTAATGAGTACAGTGTACTAAATGTGTCTATTGCATTGTAATACTACAACCTGAAGTTCAAAACATGTGTCCTTAGAGATTTTTGTTTGTCTGCTTGATCTGGCAATTGCTAGAGAGATGTATTACAATCTCCTACTATAAATACACATTTGTCCATGTGTTCTTGTACTTCCAAAACTTTTGTTTCAAATATTTCGTGGTCCTCTTATCCCATGCACATATATTTAATACCAGTATCTTCCTGTCAAAGTAAACCTCTTATCACTAGAAAGTGACTCTTTATTTCTAATAGCACTTTCTTATAAATTATACTTTGTATGATCATTACTTTGGTTAGAACTTGCCTGGCAGATCTTTTGCCTTCAACTTCTTTTGCTTTCAACTTCTCTGTTTTAGATGTGCCTCTGGGGCACACGGTTGGACTTTATTCTTTATTCTGTCTGGAAGTCTTTTCCCTTTAACAAGATAAGTTAGTCTTTTGCATTTTTTTTTTAGTTTTCCTTTGACTTTTTTTTAAATTTCGTTTTATTGCTTAAAGTATTACAGAGAGTATTACATATGTCTCCTTCCCCTCCCCCCGCTTGA
>NW_005370145.1:173794-176019 GCF_000412655.1 Myotis brandtii
TCTTTCATTGACTGGCTTATTTCACTTAGCATAATGCTCTCCAGTTCCATCCATGCTGTTGCAAATGGTAAGAATTCCTTCTTTTTTACAGCAGCATAGTCTTTTGCATTTAATATACTCAGCAACGTACTTGGATTATGGACTAACCTTTTAGTTTGAGCTTTTCTTTTTTTTTAAATATATTTTATTGATTTTTTTACACAGAGGAAGGGAGAGAGATAGAGAATTAGAAATATCGATGAGAGAGAAACATCGATTAGCTGCCTCCTGCACACCTCCTACTGGGGATGTGCCCGAAACCCAGGTACATGCCCTTGACCTGAATCAAACTCGGGACCTTTCAGTCCGCAGGCCGACGCTCTATCCACGGAGCCAAACCGGTTTTGGCAGTTTGAGCTTTTCTTATCTACCGGTTCTATTTCTTTTTTTTCTCCTTTTCTGCCTTCCCTTAAATTAACTTTTTTTTCGTTTTTTCCCCTTTCTAAGTTTGGAAGTTATAAACTCTGCTTCTAAGAGAGTAACCTAAAGGTTACAGCGATGGAGGGGAAACTCGGCCTTGACTCGCTGTTTCTGATCTGGAAGGGTTACACCAGTGGTTCTCAACCTTGGCTGCACATTAGAATCACCTGGGAATCTTTTTAAAATCCTGATTTCTGGGCCTCATCCTCCGGAAATTCTGTTTCTTTGTTACTAATGTTGTGGCCCCACCCCATAACAAAGAAACAGAATTTCCAGAGGATGAGGCCCAGAAATCAGGATTTTAAAAAGACTCCCAGGTGATTCTAATGTGCAGCCAAGGTTGAGAACCACCGTCTTATAAGAACTCTTGTGATTATATTGGTCCCACCTGGATAATCCAGGATACTCTCCCCATCTGAAGATCCTCAACTTAACTACACCTGCAAAGCCTCTTTTGCCACATCCTATGTAATCCTATATAATAAAAGGCTAATATGCAAATTGTCCCCCTTCCTAAGGTCGTGTGTCTGTGTTTCTTTTTTTCTCCTTCATGTTTTTGTTTTGTTTTGTTTGGGGGGGGGCGGTCTTTTTGGTTAATCCTCACCCAAGGATATTTTTCCATTGATTTTTTTTAATATATTTTATTAACTTTTTATAGAGAGGAAGGGGGAGGGATAGAGAGTTAGAAACATCGATCAGCTGCCTTCTGCACACCCCCTACTGGGGATGTGCCCTCAACCAAGGTACATGCCCTTGGCCGGAATCGAACCTGGGACCCTTCAGTCTGCAGGCCAACACTCTATCCACTGAGCCAAACCGGTTAGTGCTCCATTGATTTTTTAAGAGAGAGGGGGAGAGACAGACACAGAGAAACATCCACGTGAGAGAGACATATCAATTGGTTGCCTCCCACACACCCTGACCAGGTCCAGGGATGCAGCCTGCAACCAAGTAGGTACACTGGACCGGAATCAAACCCAGGACCCTTCACCTGAGGGCCAGCGCTCTATCCACTGAGCCAAACTGGCTAGGGCCCCTTCATGTTTATTTTGTTCCCCTCTCCAAGAATCAGATTTTAATTTTGTAGGTCATATCTACATTTTTATATCCTACTTTATTAGTTTTTGCTTTTTAAAAAAAGTCCCTTTCTTCTATTTTGGGGGTTTATTTTGTTATTTTGTTTGAAGTTTCTCGAGTTAAAACAGCTTATTTCAGCTCACCCTTTCTTAATTTTTTTTAATAAATGTGTTGAAGGCTCTGCACAGCTCCTCCTGGCCGCTGCGTTAGACCACCCACACCCCAGTGTGTAGTGCTCTCCTTGTCCATTTCTAATTCACTTGCGTCTACTTTGATGTTCTCTTAAAGTTTATCTAGAAAGTTGGTGAGAAGGCAGATGTGATAGTCCTTTTTGGTTCTACTTGTTTTCAGGTCTAACTGTTTTATTGGGGTCCTTTTTAGAATTAGCTGGGGGCTTGTTTGTGGCTAATGGTGAATGTTTGCTGACAAACCCGGAAGTGTCTGTAGAGTCTTGGTCTGTTTGTCCTGTTAACCCCTGTCCTGGGTTGTGGATTCTACTTCTCTGGGGTCTTCCCTTCCGTGGGGCTGGCTCCCCTCCTGAGTGGGGTGCTCTTGGTTGGGGCTCAGCTTTGGGTCCCTGCACTTGCCGCCTGTGGCCGCTGCTTCTCTCCACTGTGGTGCTCGCCACAGACGCCCAGGAGCTTCAGCTGGCGCCTCGGAAGCGCCTGACACACGGGGTGGCCCTGCTG
>NW_005370145.1:176175-177441 GCF_000412655.1 Myotis brandtii
TGGAAGGATGGTCCCAGCACACCATGTTCCAGCTGAGACGCGGAGAGCAGAGTAACTTGCCCTAAATCACACGCCTGTAAATAGCGAATCCCTCCCTCTGGCCCAAAGCCATACAGTTCCCACGCTAACCCATTACCTGCCCAAGGCTTCCCCGTGCCAACGTCCGTTCCCCATTCTTTTTTTTCTCTTTGTTTATTGATTTTCTTTAGAGAGAGAGGAAGGGTGAGGAATAGAGAGGTAGGAACATCGATGATGAGAGAGAATCATTGATCGGCTGCCTCCTGCACGGGATTCAAGCCCTGACCTACTGGTTCATAGGTCGACACTCAACCACTGAGCCACACCAGCCAAACCCATTCCCCACTGTTAATCCCTCATAATTAGTCAACTCAGACTGTTTCGTATATTTCTCTTTTTACTCAAAAAAAAAAAAAAGTTGACAATAACCTGCAAACCGTAGAGCGTGGCATAGCTCTCAATCTCCCCGCCCTTCTGAACACCCTCTGCATTCCTCGGCCAGCATCCTCTCCCCTCCCCTACAGCCCAGATGAAAAGCCCCAAGAATGTGCAGGAGGCCCCAGGTAGGAGGATCCCAAAGTGAGGAGCCTTCAACAGGTGAAGGCATCGAGGAAATAAATTAGGGGAGCGGAGGCTCCTGGGTGGGCCTGCCCAGCTCTGTCTCACAGACCCAGCGGTAGGGCCTCCGGCAGACGTCGTCATTCCAGCGGCCATCGTCTGTGAGGTGGGCACAGTCCTCGCCTCCCCCAAGCCCGTGCCCGGTCCAGTCGTCCGGCTGATCTGGCCTCCAGTTCCTAAGAAGACCAGACAGATTGGGCCCCAGGAGGCCAGACCCTCGGCCCCTCTTGCCCTGGGACCCGCCAAGCTGGGGCAGCAGGGCGCAGGGGAGGGGGTTATAGTGGAGGCCGGTGAGAGCGCAGAGCACACATACTCACTGGAAGCCCTTCTCGTAGTCGGACCCGTCTATCCATCTCCAGGGCCCGTCTTGGTCCGTGAGGCCCATCCAGGTGTTCACAGGGCCCATGTGGTGCTGGACAAATTTCTGGGGAGAAAGGAGGAAGGTGACCTCTCCATAGAACAGACAGACTCCCCGAGGAGCCCTCCGGAGCCCTCACCTGCTCCTCCGAGGAGCCGACCACCACCAGGTGCCCATTCTCCAGCTGGCAGTACTTCTCAGCCTCGGGCCAGGGCTTCGCCGTTCGAGAGAACCAATAGCAGCTGCCTTCATGCTCCACCCAGTTAATAGGG
>NW_005370145.1:177611-181112 GCF_000412655.1 Myotis brandtii
GCGGGGGAATGGGGGGGAGGGGGGAGAGTGAGGAGGGAGAAAGGTCGGTGTAAATTCTGTGTGCAGGACGGAAGATCAGTCACAGGTGCCCCTGCCACAGGACCCCTTGGTTTGATGGAGAGAGAAAGTTTCTGTCAATAAAACGTTTGAGACTTGCAGGGCGGAGGGGAGGGGAATTTGTTGTCCAGGCTCCTTGGTTTGGCCCAGCCGGTGTGGCTCAGTGGTTGAGCGTTGACCTATGAACCAAGAAGTCACAGTTTGATTCCCCAGCCAGTAGGTGTGCAGGAGGCAGCCAATCAATGATTCTCATCATTGATGTTTCTATCTCTCTCCCTCTCCCTTCCTCTCTGAAATCAATAAAAATACATTCTTTTAAATATATTTTATTGATTTTTTACAGAGAGGAAGGGAGAGGAATAGAGAGTTAGAAACATCGATGAGAGAGAAACATCACATCGATCAGCTGCCTCCTGCACACTCCCCACTGGGGATGTGCCCGCAGCCAAGGTACATGCCCTTGACCGGAATCGAACCTGGGACCCTTCAGTCCGCAGGCCGACGCTCTATCCACTGAGCCAAACCGGTCAGGGCGATAAAAATACATTTAATTTAAAAAAAGAAGAAGAAGAAAGAAAGAAAGACCCCTTGGTTCGGCCTGAGAGACGCCCTGTGTTCCACACGTGGCCGGCACACGGGCTCCCTCTCCCACCTTGACTCAGGTCCTGCTGCTGTTTCTCCAGTTGGGACTCCAAGGACTTCATCTTCCTGCCCACACCTCCTCCTGGGGGAGACACTTGCTCAATGTCCCGACACCCCTAGCGTCCCACAGCCCCCCACAGCCTCCGCCCCAGCCCCCTCACCCACCCTCAGCCCCAGCCCCCCACAGCCTCAGCCCCAGCCCCCTCACCCTCAGCCCCAGCCCCCCTCACCCTGGATGCGCAGGTCCTTGACCTCGGCCTCTGTGCTCTCGGTGAAGTTGCTGAACGTCTCTCTCAGGGCCCGCAGCTCCTCCTTCAGCGTGGAGTCTGGACAGGAGAAGGTGTGAATTAGACAAAAAGAGAGGGCTGTGTCCACCATCATGGCTCCCAGCACTCCCGCCACCACTGCTCCCATCACCCCCTCCCCCTGCCCAACATTGCTCCCTTCCCCGCCCACCCCTGGGGCACCCACTCTGGGATCCGATCACACAGACAACCACCAGCAGCAGGAGGCTGAGGCCCAGGGAGAGCAGGAGGAGGCGGGGTCCGGAGCAGAGCCGTTGGAAGAGTGGTCGGGGAGGAGGCGGCCCTGCAAGAGGAGAGGGTCTCAGGGTCCCGGCAGAGTCTGGGGTCCTGGGAGGAGAGCCGGCTAAGGCTCCTCGTAGGCTCGGGGGAATCACATAGAGTAAGGAGCAGGAGCGTGTCCTGTCCAGAGCGGCTCCTGGTTGGAGCGTCTCCCGTACACCACAAGGTCAGGGTTCCCTTCTCAGCCAGGGCACATACCCAGGGTGCTGGTTCGGGCACATGCATTTATGTTTCTCTCTCTCCCTCTCCCTTCCCCTCTCTCTAAAATCAACAAAAGTACCAGCTGCATGGCTCAGTGGTTGAGCATCGATTGACCTATGAACCAGGAGGTCACAGTTCAATACCCAGTTAAGGCACATGCCCAGGTTGTGACCTCCGTCCCCAGTGGGGGTGTGCAGGAGGCAGCCGATCAATGATTCATCAATGATTCTCTCATCGTTGATGTTTCTATCTCTCTCTCCCTCTCCCTTCCTATCTGAAATCAATAAAAATATATTTTAATAAATAAATAAAAGCATGTTCTCAGGTGAGGATTTTTTTTAAAAAAAAAAAAGAAGAAGAAGAAGAAGAAATATGGGCAGTGGGTGATTGAGCGGCCAGAGGCCTCTGGAGGTGGGAAGGGAAGGGAAGAGGGCTGCAGGTGGAAGCAAAGCTTTGACCTGCCCGAGCCCTGCCCTGGGCTGTGGCTGACACCTAGTGGCCCGACTGTGTCAGTGCAGCTGGTGAACCTCTTCAGAGCCGTGAGGATGGAGTTTGTGAGCTGGAGACCAGCTGGGGAACCAGGGCTCCTCCCTGAAGGTGGGGCAAGAGGCAGAGGTTTCTTCCTCCCTCCAGGGGTCCCACCGCTCTGGCTGGGGGCAGGCTGGGGGCCGGAGGAGAAGGGGTGGGTAGCCAGACTTCAGGTCCCTCAAGTTGCTCCCACCAGGCAGCCCTGTTCCAGTGAGCTGGGGTGTGGGAGGCCTCCCCTCCATTCTCGCACCCCCTGTACCCCCTTTCCCCATCAAAGGGCACTGCCCACTCCCACCCTCCAGGAGCTGGATCCTCGCTCAGCCCCAACGGCGTTCCTGCTCACGGGAGAAAAAACGGGGGTCTTTTTATTATTGTTGTTGATGATTTTTAGATAGAGGGGGGAAAAATCAATGTGACAGAGAAACATCAATCAGTTGCCTCCTCTATGTACCCCGACTAGCTATGTGCCCTGAGGGGAATCGAACCTGTGACGGTGGTGCTCCGACTGAGCCACACTGACCAGGGCGCGGGGTCTGATTTTTATGTAGGAGAGCCTCATCCTCCCTCAGATCAGAGACCCCTCAGCCTCTTCACAGAACTCTTTTTTTAAAAAAATATATTTTATTGATTTTTTACAGAGAGGAAGGGAGAGGGATAGAGAGTTAGAAACATCGATAAGAGAGGAACATCATCAATCGGCTGCCTCCTGCATACCCCAAACTGGGGATGTGCCTGCAAACAAGGTACATGCCCATGCACACTCCAAACTGGGGATGTGCCTGCAAACAAGGTACATGCCCTTGACCGGAATCGAACCTGGGACTCTTCAGTCCGCAGGCCGACGCTCTATCCACTGAGCCAAACTGGTTAGGGGTCTTCACAGAACTCTTATCCCCTGAACAAACTGATCACACACACACACACACACACACACACACACACACAGCTCACTGGTGTTGAAAGAGGAAAGGAGGAGGGGCCTAACTTCCTTCATTACCACCACACTCAAGGGCCCACCCCCTCCCCAAGGCCCTGAGAAGTGGGTGGCATGGCAAGGGTCAAGGGTACCCTCCCCAAGACAGAGCTCCAGCCCCACACCCCACACCTCCCCTACGAGGGCAGCTCAGGCGCTCGCTATGTTCTCAAGACAGGGGCAGACCAGAGGCAGAGGCAGGGGCGTAGAAAGAAGCCGGAGCCTAAAGCTCGCCCTTCCGAAATAGCGGCGTCCCTCACCTCGTCTGATCTGATGGTCATTCTCCTCATTGTCCAGGTGCTGAAGATCTTGATAATCCTTGGTCATGGTGGGGCTGGCTGGACCCCGGACTGAGTCAAGGCTGAAGTGAGGGTTGAGATTGGGACTGAACCGAGTTGGGGTATGGCGTCTTTCCCTTCCTAAGTGACCCGCGGCGACGTGCAGACCTTTCTTCTTTCCCTCATTCCATCCCGGGCCTGTCTCCCCTGGAGTGTTCCCACCCTCCCCCTCGCCCCC
>NW_005370145.1:181210-181930 GCF_000412655.1 Myotis brandtii
CTGGCCCCCTCCCCCCTCCCCCAGCCCACCCCAGTCAGCCCTCCTGCCTTTCTTCCTCTTTTACTTGCTGGTGGTCTCGAGGGTGACTCCTGGATCCCTCAATGCTGTGCAGATCCCAGGCTAAGAAGGAAGCTGAAGCCTGGAGAACGGGGGTGTGCAGACAGCCCCGGACAGCGGGAGAGGGTCCATACAAGGGCCCTGAGCCCTGTGCTTACGCGTGGCTGCTTGTCTGTGTCCCTAGTGTGCCGAACCTGGCATCTCCTGTGCCAGGGACTTTGGACTTAAACAGAGGTGGAAGTGGATTTGGAACCAACCGGGGGATGTGTGGGGGTGGAAGCAGGGGGATGGGTTGCCGCTGCTTTCCTCCCCGGGGAGGGGAGCCTCCAGGTCTGTCCCCCTCACCTCCCCAGGCTGGTCACCCCTGTGGTCTGGGAGGGGAGCTGAGAGGGCCTGGGTGCAGCTTCTCGCTTCCCCTCTGTCCCTCACCCGTCACGCCTGCCTCTGAATTCCCGGAATTGTTGGTGTCCCCAACGGGATCAGAGGGCCTGTGCCTGCTTTGCTCTTGCCCAACCTGGGCCTGTGACCTGGCATCTGAGCCTAGGCCCCAGCTTCCTGGGGGCTCTGCCTCCAGACTCCCCAGCTCAGTCTGAGGGGCTTCAGTCTCCTGGAGAGTCAAGTTCCCCAGCAGCCCTGGGGGGGGGGGGGGGGGGGGGGGGGGGG
>NW_005370145.1:182057-184726 GCF_000412655.1 Myotis brandtii
GGAGAGGCAGGAGAGCAGGCTTCCCCTCCTCACCAGAGATTGGTGCCCACAAACCTCCGCTGACTCCTGCTGTGTGCCCGGCCTCTTGGTTCATTAACTCCTCTCCTCCCCAGAGCACATCCAGGATGCGGACACTCAGACCCTGAGAGGTGAGAGCTAACCCAGGTTCACACTGCGAGGAGGCGGCACAGGGGGGACCAGAGTTGGGGCAGCCTGACTCCAGGACCTTGTGCAGCCTCCGCAGCTGGGCCCTGAGGTCTCAGAGACGGCTCAGTGGTTGAGCGTCGACCTATGAACCAGGTCATAGTGCGATTCCAGGTCAGGCCACATGCCTGGGTTGCAGGCTAGATCCCCAGTGTGGGGCATGTAGGAGGCAGCCAATCAATGATTCTCTCTCATCATTGTTGTTTCTATCTCTCTTCCTCTCCCTTCTTCTCTGAAATAAAAATATTTTTTAAAAAAATAAAATAAAATACTAGAGATAATCCTCAGAAATGAAAAAGCTACTAAAAACAAAACTATGCCACAATGGTGGTATATCTACCTATGCACTCTGAGAATTCATCCACCCTTTACATTTATTCCTTTAAGAATATATGCCCCTGTACATCTTTCAGGCACTAGCTTTATATTTAAGTCACCCTGTGAATGAGATGTAAAGCAATCATATTTAAGCCTATATCCTCTAGACTCACAACTTATAGTCCACCTTCCATGAATACTTGGCAGGTCAATGCCATTGCCAGAAAAAAAGACAAAAAAACTTTCCTAATGCCAACATTGTGGGCTTAAAAGTTCATTGACAAGCCATAACCCTCTCCCTCTCTAGGTTTGTAATTAATCCCTCTATTTGCATTATGTAAATGGTACATTGTATAATTTTATATTCACGCTTGTTATCATTAATAAACTCAGTTGTTATTTCTCTAACAGAGCTCTGAGATGCTTCATTATTGGAACTGCAAGCAGAACATAAGGGCTGCAGAAAGCATGAATCTTTCATGATACTGACAGATTTTGTTCACAACCTGCCATAATGATTAATATTACTATTAATTTTGCCAGGCACATTGTCAACATGGGTACTAAGTATGAAGTAAGAAAGACTCCTTTGCCCAAAAATTAATTCTGCAAGGAATGCCACTAAAGAAGGAAAGGACACCCGTCTCACTCAAGCCCAGAGATCATGCCAGTCGATGTGCAGATCTCTACTGAGGCCTATGATGGGTGAAGACTCAACCGTGTTGGCATGTGAACTAATATTCTTGCAGGCAGGATAGTGGTGAAGTCAGATCTCTAAGCTGATAGCCTGGCCTTGGAATAGGTCCTGGGTCAGGGGTGGGTTACTGAGAGGAGGGGGTGAGGTCAGGAGGCTGCGGGGCTGGTCTCAGTGAGGCCAGACAGGAGGGTCACTCGGGCAGGACTTGGCAGAGGAATGGCGTGGACCTGTGGCTGCTGAAGGTGCGGTGGGAGGAGGGGATGGGGCCCCTGCCAGGACCCAGAAGACGGATGGAAACGGATCGGGAGTCCACAGAGCTTTCGGGGCTGGAGACACTGAACTCGTCGTCGCGGGTGTGGCCCAGATGTGGCCAGTGCCCGAGAGGACCTCCACCCAGCGAGAGGGCACAGCGGGGAGCAAGCAGCCAGGACAGAGCCCTGCCAGTGGGAGAAGCAGAGGGAAGAGCCCCGGGATTGCCAGTCATACCAACCGGAAGGCGGAGTGGCCTTCAGGGCCAGCTCTTGGCACCCGGAGTGCCAGGTTCAAGGCTGCCCAGGAGGGACAGGAGGCTCCTCTGAGTCGGGAAGGGAGAAGTGCTCCCAGGTGGGGCAGCCTGGGCAGGTGAACCCCGAAGGGGAAGACGCTGGGGGTCTCGGGAAGGGTGTTCGGGGTGGGAGACTCGTACAACAGCGGGGGGGCCTGAAGGCCACCGTCAGGTCTGAGTTCACCTTCCACGCGTCTGGGAAGCAGCTTAATGCTCATCTCAGAGTTATCGCCAAGGTTAAGGGAGAACATGAGCGAGAAGCCGCGTCGGACACATAAGTGTTGAGCACACCCTGTTTTCATTCTTATCATCAGGAGCAGCACCGCCAACAGCTGAGTTCCATCTCCTTCTGCGGGAGAAGGTGGGGTCAGCCCAGCAGATATCTGGCCCCACGTCCCAGAGGGTGGTTAGCACCGTCCCTGGAGCAGAGCCGGGCCGGGTGCCGTCTGAGTTGTGAAGGCTCCCTGGGCTCTGCCCTCCCTCTGCCCTGGCCCGCCCTCAGAGCACTTAGAAGCTCGTGTTTGGAAGGGGCCTGCCTTGCTCTTGCCGAGGACGCTCGCTCCTCTTGGCACCCGCAGACCTCAAGGAGACGGGGAGGGACAGACGGGCAGAGGGGAAAGGGAGGCTCCGTGCTGGCTTCCCACAGAGGGTGCCCTGTGGTGCCCCAAATCTAGGAGAGGCTGCGCAGGGCGCGGGCGGCACTGAAGCAGGAGATGTTGGAGGAGGTACCTCGGGCTGGAGCCTCAGGGCCAGGACCAGCAGCAAGGGGAGAGGGGGCCCCAGGGCTGCAGGAAGAGAGGACCACCACACACGTCTAAACAGGAGCCCGAACAACCCACCCCAGGGCTTCGACATCCACTCCCTGCAGCCTGCAGTGCCTGGGGCCCGGCCCGCAGGTCTTTCCCC
>NW_005370145.1:184819-187976 GCF_000412655.1 Myotis brandtii
CCTCCACTGCCTCCATCCCAGGCACCCCCCTCTTTTCAGTCCTGGGGCGGCCAGGGTTCTGTGACCCAGGGCCCTCTCTGCTCCTCTTTCCTACTTGACTTTTAGAAAAATTTAAAACTCCAAATGTTTCCAGGTTTTTTTTAACTTTCAAGTTTACCCGGTAACGGCGACTAGAACTTGAAGCCAGTGGCCGTAATGATTCCGTGTTCGCCCTGACCGGTTTGGCTCGGTGATTAGAGCCTCGGCCTGAGGACCGAGGGATCTCGGGTTCCATTCCTGGCCAAGGGCACATCCCTGGGCTGCAGGTCCCCCAGTCCCAGTGTGTGGGGGAGGCAACCAATTGCTGCGTCTCTCTCATGTCGAGGTTTCTCTCTCCCTCCCTCCCTTCCTTCCACTTTCTCTAAAAATCCCTGGAAAAAATATCCTTGGGTGAGAATTTTTTAAAAAAAATTATGATTACCGTTTCCAGGAAGGGTGCCTAAGGCTTACACGGATTATCCCCTTTATTCCTCACGAGAGTCCTGGGAGGAGGGTAGTTATTACTCCCATTCTACAGCTGGGGAAAATGAGGCTCCGAATGAAGTTGGGCTTACACAGCGACACCGCACCTCTTCCTACCCCACAACCACCTCGGACTGGCTCTCTGCTGCCCCCTGCCAGACCTTCTCCACCAGCACGGAGCGGGGGCGCAGTTACTCCCTTCTCACAGCTCCAACAGGACTTCCTATGGCACTATTTTATTTTTTATTGTTTATTGATTTCAGAGAAGAAGGGAGAGGGAGAGAGAGATAGAAATATCAACGATGAGAGACAATCAGTGATCGGCTGCGTGCTGCACCCCCCCCGCTGGGCAACGAGCCCACAACCCGGGCATGTGCCCTGACTGGGAATCGAACCGTGACCTCCTGGTTCATGGGTCAGTGCATAACCACTGAGCCACACCAGCCAGGCCTATGGCACTATTTTAAAAATCCATAGAAAGTCCTCAGGCCTTGCTTACTTCCCTGATCCAGCTACGTACCTTCCTTCCCCCATCCTGCCGCACCCTCGTCCTCCTCTCTCCCCGGACAATCCAAAGTTCTTCCTACCTCGCTGTTCCTCTTTCTACCCTGCACACACGCCCACCCAGGTTTCCTCACCATTCAAGTCTCAACTCAAACGTTCCTCCAAGAGGAGGCGTCTGTGACCAACCTGTCTAAACTAGCAAGGACACACACCCAGCATCATGTTCTTTGCTTAATAGCATCATCATCATCTTAAATTGTCAACACTGTCTGTTGGCCCCCACTGGATGGGCCCCACGTTCCCTGAGGGCAGGGACGTTGCCTTCCCAGCATTTTAAACACTTCCTGACACCAAGGAAGATCCAGACAGGTGTTTGCTGAAACCAATAGAGGGGCATGAGGGGTCAGAATTGGAGCCTCGGTGCGCCTGTCCACTCACACACGGTCTCCTTAACCAGCAGGAAGAGCGTCACGGATTTGGGAGACTATATCCCAAACTGCTAGCGCGCTTCCCTCTAAACTATGCGGAATGAGATGGGGAGGGAACTTTTTATTTCTAGTCATATGTATTCCCATATTTACTTGAATGTTGGTAAGGTACATGTATTACTTTTGTAATCTAAAAAATAATGCATGTGCCCAGCCAGTGTGGCTCAGTGGTTGAGCATCAACCTATGAACCAGGAGGTCACAGTTCAATTACCGGTCAGGGCACATGCTCCATCCCCAGTGTGGGGTGTGCAGGAGGCAGCTGGTCAATGATTCTCTCTCATCATTGATGTTTCTACCTCTCTCTCCCTCTCCCTTCCACTCTGAAATGAAAAAATATTTTTTTTAAAATGCATGCAAAACTAGGTAATTTCACCCCTTCTCGGTGAACCCTCCTTAAGCCTTTAGAGCCAGACACCTCACCTGCACACCTTCCCAGCTCAGATGTCTCCCTTCGGCTAATGGCAGAGAGACCATCAGCACAGCCTCGAAAGTGTTCCTATACAGAACCAAGCGAAGAGGCTTATTTGAAAAAAAACATCTTGGGGAGCAGAGCTTCTCCACCCAGCAAGACATCAGATTCACCCGGGAGGCTTCCCGAATGCAGAGACCTGGGCCCCGCCCCCAGGACCGGGTTCTGTCGGGTAGAGGCCTGCACAGAACTGCGCACGCGGTCCAGAGAGAACAGGCCTCCAAGTTCTCTGCCTCTGACCTTGGATCGCTAGGGCTGGGGCAGCCCACCCTCCCAGAACCACTGCCCCTGGGGACTGGCCTTTTGCATCCCTCTCTCTGCTTCCGTCAGGGATGGCTATGAAACTGCCCTGTGGTCTGGCCGGTGCGCTCAGTGGTGAGTGCCGACTCCTGCACCCAGAAGCCGCTGGTTCGATCCCTGGTCAAGACACATGCCCTGGTTGTAGACGTGATCCCCAGGGGGGCAGGCAGCCGATCAATGTTTATGTTTCTCTCTCTCCCTCTCTCTCTCAAATCAATAAAAATATATTAAAAAAATTTTTTAAGCTGTCCTTTTGCACTGTTCAGGATTGACCCTTACGCTTAGTCCCTGCACCTCAGCCTTCCCCTGAGGTCTCCAAGGCCCCCAGTCAGAGGGGGAAGGGGCCGCCCCACACTGGGACCAGCAATGGTTTGTTTCTGCTGCCGCCGAGGCCTTCATGGCGGGGGCCTGTCAGCCTGTGAACAGTGGCAGAAGCAGAGCTGAGAACCCTGCTCTCCATGCAGCATCTGAGGAGCTTCGGTTGGACTTACGGACAGAAAAAGGACTCCCTGAAAGGACGAGAGGCCTGGCCGGGGAGCTCAGTGGGTTAGAGCATCATGCCCACATGCCAAGGTTGTGGGTTCCATCCCCAGGCAGGGCACACACAAGGGGCAACCAATACTAGCAAATGCACAAATAGTGCAACAACAAACCCATGTTTCTCTCTTGCTCTCTCCCTTCCGCTCTCTAATACCAATAAGTAAAATTTAAAAACTAACAAAAGGACTAGAATTTTGTCTTTATATCTAACAATAATATATAAGTGTATGCTCTAACCGGTTTGGATCAGTGGATAGAGCGTCGGCCTGCGGACTGAAGGGTCCCGGGTTCGATTCTGGTCAAGGGCATGTACCTTGGTTGCGGGCACATCCCCAGTGGGGGGTGTGCAGGAG
>NW_005370145.1:188175-188971 GCF_000412655.1 Myotis brandtii
GTCTACTAAGAAGCTCAGAAATTATCTTTATCCTCATAGCTACAGCAATTGTTTCTCCTATTTTTATCTTTAGTATTAAGTTCTATTTTCCTACCCTTATCAATTGCAAAACTGCTTCAAATCTTTTTTTAAAAATATATTTTACTGATTTTTTACAGAGAGGAAGGGAGAGGGATAGAGAGCCAGAAATGTCGATCAGCTGCCTCCTGCACACCCTCCACTGGGGATGTGCCCGCAACCAAGGTACATGCCCTTGACCGGAATCGAACCCGGGACCCTTCAGTCCGCAGGCCGACGCTCTATCCACTGAGCCAAACAGGTTAGGGCTGCTTCAAATCTCTTCCGTAGAGATGAGGCATAAAGAAATCCAATGAATAAGTATTTACACAGCATTTCTCATCAGCAAACCTCTGTGAAGACGGTGGCTGGAGCCCAGCTCAGGCCACAGCTCCATGAATAGGAGCAGGAAGTGGCCTCTGTGTTTCCCTTCACAGACCTCGTGCTGGGCTGAGCTACGTTTTCAGGAACGTATGCCTCTTTGTAGGGCTGTCAGTGAGTGGACAGAGCTCCAGTGCCTCCAGGCTCATCCCCTGATTTGCAGGTTCCCTCCAAGGCCCCTCCAGACCCCTCTACCCTATTGGGGGGGGGGGGGGGAGAATCAGCCCTATGCTCCCACCCTGTCTCCCTCCTCAACCAAGTCCCAAATAATCAGGCCACACACCAGGTTTCAAGTATCTGTCTCTTCCTTTCACTCTCTCAAAAGAAAAAAATAAATAAATTGCAGAAGGCGGCAGCA
>NW_005370145.1:189019-201568 GCF_000412655.1 Myotis brandtii
CCCTAGACCCATCCCTCCCCTTTCCCCAAAAAAAAAATCCCAGGGGAAAAAAAAAGCCACAGTTAACCCTTCCACTCATGCAAACCAGCAAAGATAAAAGGTGGGGGCATGTGGAAGGCAGGGGCCCACAGTGGAGTCCCCTACTTGTCCCCCAAAAAACCACCTTTGAGAAGAAAAAAAAAGGAAAAAATAAATGAGAAATCAAGGGAGTTATGGTGTGGGCAGGGGTGACCCCAGAGCTGCCTCAGGAGAGCGGAGGCCTGGGGCCTGCCTCCCCCAGCGGGTGCTCCCGGAGGGCAAGCCTGGCTTCTGGAATGTGTGTGTGGAGATGGGGGAGGCGCCCCCGTGGGTCTGTGTGTGCGTTGGGGGCGGGCAGGGCCAGGGATCCTAAGGAGCAAGGGCCCAGGACCAGGAGCCTGGCTCCCCCCAGACCCAAGGTTCCTGGGGTTCAGGAGCCCAGTTCTGGGGTGCAGGATACATGCAGGGGAGTGTCCCCCCTCCAATGGGCTGGATCCGGTTAGAAAGGAAATAAATAAGAAAGGGTGGGAGGGAGGCTGGGAGTGCGAACGGCTTGGGCAGTTCAGTCCAGACCAGGGGCCCAGGCGACGGAGGCGGCGAATCCAGGCCACGCCCGGGCAGGAGTCAGAGTCTCTCTCGGGCTGGGACCCAGATATAGGGGCCTGAGAGGTCCTCGATGACGCGCTTCACCTTGTGGTAGATCTCCTCAAAGCTGTCGCCCTCCACGATGGCTAGTGGGGGGGGGGGGGGGCGGGGGGGGGGGGGGAGGAGCCAGATGAGCCAGTTGTCTGGCCAGGGGTGGCAACAGCCCAGAGAAAGGGGCACCTTTTTCTAACTCTCTAAGCCGTAAGCCCTGCGGTTGCACCCACCCAAAGGGGGCACCTGCTTCTAACCATCCCCCGGCGGTCTCCACGCCCCTCTCCCACTGCCCTGCGACCTCTGCCCTCTGAACCTGGGCAGGGGCGCCGCGTGCGGTAATGGCTCACCGGAGAAGCACTCCGTGAACTCCTGCTCCAGCTTGGTGGCTCTGTCGAAGGCTTTGCGGGCTTGCTCCTCTGTGATCCGCTTATTGATCTCTCTGTGGAGAGTGAGAGAGAGACACGCCTGAGGGTGGGTCCCCCTCTGCCGTTTATCTCCTCCATCCAGGGGTGTTAAATGGCAAACGGTCTTTTCTCATTTGGAACACGAAGCAAAAAAATAAGAATTCCCAACATCCTCTGGGGCCACAGATGGCTGCCCCTACCCGCAACCCACCAGCCGGTATGGCCACTCCAGGGACCTCTCCAGAGCCTCATCCTCCCAGCCTTCAGCCCCAGTGAAGGGACTCAGACTCCAACTCCCAGCAGCTCTGGAGGCCCTGGCTAGCCCAGCAGGTGTGTGCCCCAGGGGCTGCTGGGAGTTGTAGTCCTGCCTAGTCCAAGGAAGAAGAAGAGGGGAGAGGCCTGAGATTCCTGCATCCTCTGGGATCCAGCTCTCTGTGCAGATTCCCCTCAAGGGCTGCTGGAACCACTGCCCTGGGTTAGAGGGGAGAGTTCAACACAGAGGCCTTGCGAGGCCCAGGGCAACAGGTGTGGGGGAGTGGAGGGGAGGCCCCCTGGGACCATACTCACAGCACATTCTCCAGGGAGCGGGGGCGGATGAAGATGGCGATAGGGTGCAGGTGGGCCGCCTGCAGCCGCCGCACAGCATTGGCTGAGACATCAAGGATGCAGTGCTTCCCCTGGGGCAGGCAGGGTAGGCGGAGGGGGACCAGCAGGTGGCGGGAAAGGACAGACAGAGGTACCAGGACAGGACACAGTACATGGAAAGGCAGGAAACAGGAGGTTGGCCAAAAGGGAAGTGACACGGATGTCAAAAGACACATTGGCAGAGAGTCAAGGTGAGAAGGGGGTGTGGACAAAGTGACAGACAGAGAGAAAGAGGGAAGGAGCAGACAGAGCGAGGGAAGGGCCAGCACAGGAGGAGGGGGTCGGAGAGATGGAGGAGGGTGAGAAACAGGCAGGGGGGAGACCCCGAAGAAGAGGCAGAGCAAGGCAACAGGGCAGAAGAGGGTGGGGGGATGGAAGGTGGGACCGGACAGATGGGGCAAGAAAGCAAAGGAAAAGAAGAGAGGAAGTAGGATAGAGGGAGGAGGGAGGGGAGGACGGACAGAGGACAGACAGATGGAAGGAACCAGGAGAGACAGATGGGAGGGAGGAGAGGCAGATGGAGAAAGGATCGGTGGAGGGAGAGAGGGCAGGGTGGGGGCAGCATGGAAAGGAGGTAGCAGAGGAATGGGAGAGGGAAGTGGGGACCCCAGGAGCAGAGGAGGGGACAGGGCCAAAGGGGAGTCAGGCCGAATGGGGGGGACCGAGGGAGGGGAAGCCAAACCACCAAGGGCAAGGCCACAGGAAGCGAGGAGAAATGGGGCAAGGAGGAGGGAAGGGGGGAGAGGGGCCAGATGGCGGTGCGGGGTTTGGGGTCAGGACGCAAAGGAGGCCGGCAGGAGGAGCGGCACAGAGAGCAGGCGGTCAGACAGAGTTGCCCAAGAGGAGAAGGAGGTGGAGGAGTGGAGTCGAGACCCAGCAGGGAAAGAGACAGAGAGAAAGAGAGTTAGAGAGAGCTGGAGGAAGGCCATGGGGTGGGGAGAGGGGAGGAAGAGTGCGAGGTGCCCGCCGGGTCCTACCTGCTCTGCCACCTCCCGCACGGACTGGACGCTGGTTCCATACAGGTGGCTGTTGTACTGGCCGGCCTCAATGAACTTGTGCGCTTGAATGTCCTTCTCCATTTTTTCCCGGGATGACACAAAGTGGTAATCCCGGCCATCTATCTCATACTCCCGCTTGGGCCGTGTCGTATCTGCCAGGAAGTCACCCCGCCCCCCAAAGATCTAACCACCATCCCTCTAGCTCCCAAGCTGTCTATGTCAACCCCTCCAAGTGCTCAGCCGGTCCCTCCGGGGAAGGGACTGCAGGGGAGACCGAGACCGAGGGGGACAGCCCCTCCCAGCACCCTCCGCCTCCATCCTCCGAGTCTCTGGCCTCCAATGGCAACATGCATGGCACATGGGAGGGCTGAGAAGCACCCCTTTTCTGAGAACCCGTGTCCTCCTGCATGCCAACAGTGGCTCTGCCCCACCTCCCACCCGTGCCCCCCCACTTCCGCCTCCATCCCAGCCCCAGCACTCACGGGGAACACAGGATCCAAACTTGTCGGGGAACTCAGAGAGAAGGTCGTCGTTGGCACGGTCCTTGGTGGGCCCGAGGATGATGATGGGGCGAGCATAGTGCACTGGGGAGAGAGCGCTGGCTCAGCCGGGGACAGAGCCAGGAGCGGCAGGGGCTGGGCCACGCCGGGCGGGGCTTACCTTCCATCTGCGTCACTGTCTCGTAGCTCAGAACCGAGTCTTCCCGACCTGGTGAGAGGTGGGTCACTGTCAGGGGCTCTGAGACAGGGGACTCGGGCTCCCTGTTGCCTTCCTGAGGACATCAAGCAAAGCTCAGGGCTCCCCTCACCCCAGGTCTTCCCAAACTGACCCTACCTACCCTGCGATCCAGAGCTGGAGCCCCAATCCTAGGAAGAAAGAGCAGGTCACGTGGTTGGTTGAGTTCACCCCAAGAGTCCCTGACTCTTCCACCCAAGCTCACCCCACTTCTACCTACCTTGGCCTTTAACCTTGACCACTCCCGTCGCTCAACCCTATGGGAAACATGGAGGAAGGGGGGATAGGGAAATGTCCGGTGAGGAGCCCTACAGCCCCCAATCACTAGACCAGCTCATAACCCCCTCTCCCAGCAGGCCCTGGGCCCCTGGGCCCCTGTGCTCCTAAATGAGATGTCTGCCCCAAAGGCTCATGGGAGCTATGGTGCCGGGAGGGCCAGCAGACAGATTCCCAAGAGGGCAGAGGGCACCTCCACGTCCTATTGGCTGCCCACCCGGGACCTCGGGAGAGGCGGTGCCTGTGGCAGGAAGGCTGAAGGCCTGGGAGCCTCACCGCCGTTTGCTGGGAATAAAGCCAATGTCGTCGGTCTCGCTGTCCGAGTGAACCCGCCGTGCCTGCCACCACTCCTCATCACTGGCATCGATGACATGCAGCACGTCCCCAAAGTGGAAGCTAAGGGCCTGGCTCAGGAATCCGCAGTCCTTGGTCTTGTCGTAGTCAAACAGGGCCCTGGAGGACAGACGGCCACCGGTCAGAGCCTGGCTGAGGACCCCAGCCACCGAGGCCCAGCTCAGCGGGCAGGGGCAGGGGTCTACAGCAGAGCACGCTGCCATGGCGCTCCCCCGGGGGCTGGGGTCTAGCAGCCCAGAGCTCTGGGGGACCAAAAGCTCTGCTGTTGCTCACGGTCATTCAGTCAACGCTGTGTCCGCGATCAGACAAGCCATGGAGTCAGTGCAGTCTCTCAGGTAAGACGGGAACCCCACCCTCCCGGGGAGGCAGTCAGCACGTCACAGTTACAGAGGTAACCTGGAATCGCTCAAGTTCATAGGAAAAACAACACGCTGCAGACTGGCTGCCTTAACACCTCAAATCCCTGCCAAGAAGCCCTAACCTCTGCGGTCAGGGCAAGGGGAGGAATGACCACGGAGAGAGCCACGATGGAGAGCAAGACAGCGGGACGGGAGGAGAGACGCGGGGTCAGCGGCATGCACAGTCACAGAGGCAACCTGGAATCGCTCAAGTTCATAGGAAAAACAACACGCTGCAGACTGGCTGCCTTAACACCTCAAATCCCTGCCAAGAAGCCCTAACCTCTGCGGTCAGGGCAAGGGGAGGAATGACCACGGAGAGAGCCACGATGGAGAGCAAGACAGCGGGACGGGAGGAGAGACGCGGGGTCAGCGGCATCACCTGTGAGTCAGCACTGACCAGCCTGCAGCCCCGAGACCTAGCAGGGAGGGAAGGGCCGAGCAAGGCTCTGGTTTGAGCGGGTCACTGGTGGTGCCATTCAGCAAAAAAGAGAGAAAACACTGACTCGGCGAGACAGCCAGCACAGCACACAAGAGGAAGAGATGAGCTGTCTGGGACGTGTTGAATGTGAGATGCCTGTGGCACATCCCCGGGGACGTGTCCAGAAAGCAGATGGCCAGATCTGCAGGTCTGAACCGGGGAAGAGGTCGGGCCAGAGCTGACAGCTCTGAGAGCCACAGAGTGGAGAGCAGACCAGACCAGGTGAGTGGACGGGAGCCCAGAGGGAGAGGAGAGAAGACAGACGCCTGGGGAGGGCGAGAGAGAGGCGGCCGATGGGAGGAGCCCGGAGAAGGAGAAGGAAGTCAACGCTACTGAAGAGACAACTGACACGAGAGAGCTCAGCGCACCTCCCCTGGACTGCACCTCCCAGAGGGAGATGCAGGCTGGGCAACATTCGGAGTAGCCAGGGGCCCTGTTCTGGCACTAACCTTTGAGTTAGAAAATGTGGGGCAGCTGGGCGGGAGGGGGCGGTCCTAAGGGAAGTGTCAGGGTAAGGGGACTAGAGGAGCAAGGCTGCTTGAGGCCCAGGCTCTTTTTCAGGTGACAGGGAGTATTTAAAACACTCATCTGTGCAGCTGAGCCGGGAACACAGCTGATGTCGGGGCTGGAGGGGCAGTGGGAGCCAGACCGGGTTAGAGGAAGAGCTGTGTGGGGCTGGGGGTCCCAGAATGAGGAGGAGCCGAGCCCAGGAATCCTCCCACCTGATATAGAAACCCCTTTTGGGGTTGCTCCGCAGGGAGGCGGTCCCTGAGCCCAGGCTGCTGTTCATGAGCTGCTCCCGAAGGTCGTGGATCTTGGCCTCGAATCGGCTGTACTCTGAGGAAGAACAAGCAGGCTCCTGAGCTCTGGCCCAGTCCCACTGCCTCCCTGCCTCCCTCCCTCCGTGCCCACTGAGGCCAGAGCTGAGACAGGGTCCGGAGGACCACCTTAGCCCCCAATGGCGGGGCTGCAGGCCTGGTACCTTCTGGCTTATACTGAGCGATGATCGTGACCGTCTGCCCCGCGTTCTTCAGGGCGATGGCGGCCTGCTCGTGGCTGGCATTGCGGAGGTCAACGCCATTGACCTGGAGGGTGGAGGAGAGGCTGGGTCACCGGAGAGGAGGGCCAGGCTCTGGCCGCCCAAGCCCCTGCCCCAGAGCCCTGGGCCCTGCCGTGAGGGGAGCGGGTGGTGCGGGCAGGGGCTGGCCTTCTCTCACCGAGAGGATCTGGTCCCCCTTCCGCAGCTCCCCACTGAGGTCCGCAGGGCCCCCGGCCAGGATGAAGGAGATGAAGATGCCTTCACCGTCCTCGCCCCCGACGATATTGAAGCCCAGGCCCGTGGAGCCGCGGTGAATGACGATCCGCCTCGGTTCTCGGGGAATGTCTTCCTCCCCCAGCAGGTCCTTGGCCACTGGGGAGTAGCGCCGGGGGGACGTGGGGGTCATGGCTGTGGGGTAGTCCGTGCCCAGGTAGCTGCTGTGGCTCATCTCGTTGTCCAGGTGCTGGGAGTAAGCTGAGGGAAGACGCAGGACAAAGGGTGACACGGAAATGCAGGGAGTAGACAGCAGCCACCACCCCTGCTCCCGGGAACCCGGGGAGCGGGACTCGGTGAAGGGGAAATGATTCTGGCAGATACACAGGGGGTGGGAATCAGATCGCAGCGGTGCCGGGGCAGGAATTCACAGGTGTCCCCGGCTGGTTCTCCTAGGACTTAGGGGGCCATGGGTGTGCGGTGACATGTCCTAGGAGTGAAGGACGGTGGGGTCAAGGGGAATATTAACCCCAGGCTCTTGGGGTTTTCTTTCAGTTGCAGAATCTCTTCGTCTAGAACATTCCTCTCCCTCTTTTCTTTTCCTCCTGGCCATCCATTTGGGAAAAACAAGGTCATTGTCTAACAGAGGTCCCCTCGTCCTGTCAGGAAAATCTCATAGGGCAATCGCTGCTGCACCCCATGGTGCGAACATGAGCCCCTGCCTGGTATCTGCTGCAAACTGGTCATTCAGACGAGAGACTCAGATTCAAGTTCAACTTTTTAGCAAGAACCCTTCCTAGATGGTGCTATGTACTTTCCACTGCCATGGGTGTGCGGTGACATGTCCTAGGAGTGAAGGACGGTGGGGTCAAGGGGAATATTAACCCCAGGCTCTTGGGGTTTTCTTTTGGTTGCAGAATCTCTTCGTCTAGAACATTCCTCTTCCTCTTTTCTTTTCCTCTTGGCCATCCATTTGGGAAAAACAAGATCATTGTCAGGGACATCTCATAGTGTAATCACTGCTTGCACCCCATGGTGCAAACATGAGCCCCTGCCCGGTATCTCCTGCAAACTGGTCATTCAGACGAGAGACTTAGATTCAAGTTCAACTTTTTAGCAAGAACCCTTCCTAGATGGTGCTATGTACTTTCCACTGCACGTGACAGGGCCACGTGTCCTGTTGTCTCTCCGTTACTAGACCAGCTGGCAGGCTCCGGGGATTCAGCATCCCGCCTCGGAGTGTCCGCAGCCCCAGTGAGCGCGTCCTGGTTCTAAGGTGTCACTGGGGATAGCAATATGGTGACGTTCTACTGTCTTTACTTTTTTCTTTTTCTTTCTTTTGCGGGAGGGGCATTTATTAGTGGGAATCACTTTATATATAAAAAAAAAAAAATAACTATCGCACAGCCGGCTTGGCTCGGTGGAGGAGCGTCAACCTGTGAACCAGGAGGTTGTGGTTAGGTTTCCAGTCGGGGCACGTGCCCAGGTTGTGGGCACTGTCCCCGGTGTGGGACGTGGAGGCAGTGGATTCTCTCTCATCATTGACGTTTCTATTCTATCTCTCTCCCCTTCTTCTCTGAAATCAATACAAAAATTTTTTTAAACATATAACTGTCCCCATGGAGGGGCCTGGAGACCATTATGCTGAGCGAAATGAGCCAATCAGAGAAAGACAAGTGTCACATTATCTCACTTATATGTGGAATCTAATGAACAAAATAAACTAACAAACAAAATAGGTTCGGCGGCCTGGATGCCTGGAACAGACTGACAGATCTCAGTGGGGGGGATGGGAAGAGATTAACCAAAGAACATACGTATATACATGTATTCATAACCCACAGACACAGACAACAGTGTAGGAAAGGCCTGGGGTGGGGCAGGGGTGGGTGGAAGGGGGCAAGGGGGCAAAGGGGGGGGGGTAACACTGTCAACAATAAAATAAATAAGTAAATAAAACAGAACTGTCCCATGTTAACCATTTGGTTACCCTAAGGAGCAGTTGCCCCAGAGGGAGAACAAATGCCTGACTTTTCCCCCTTATTTGCCAGTTTTCCGAATGAATGGGTCCTGAACCTCCTCCAAAGGCACCTCTTGAAGCACCAGCACGATCTCACGGACTTTCACACATTCGGTGCGTTTTCGTTAAATGGCCAACAGAGCCCCCGCATGTGGCTCCTGAGTCTTCGATGCGGCCCTGGCCGTCTCAGACACCCCCTGCTTTCTAGTATGAAAGCTGTTGTGAGCTCATCGTCTACATTTCTTGCCCAAGCTTTGGAATCGGCCCTTCCTCCAAGAAGCCACGGTTCCTGGTAGGCCATGGTGTTGAGAAATGCTACCACATGATTTTAATAGCGTGTTACAATATGGCTTCAGATGTGGTAGGATCAGTCATGCCTCATTATTCTTTTCCAAAAATTTCTTATTCTCCCAAATGTATTTTTCCCGTTGAACTTTAGAATCAACCTGCCAAGTTCCCAGGGAAGGAGGGGGAGAACATTAAAATTCTGACTAGGATTGCATAAAATGCATAGGCTAATTTGGAGAGGGCTGAAATCTTTAACATAACAAGTTTTTCCATTCAGAAACATGGTGTGACTCTCCATTTTCTAAGTCTTCTTTTGTGTCCTTCAGTAAAGGGTACTCATTTTCTCCAGATAAATCTTAAACACTTCTGGTCGTCAAGTTCATATTTCTAAGAATGTTACAGAATTTTTTCTATGGTAAAAGGAACCTTTTAACCCATTACATATTCTTATTGCTGGGAAGTTACTAATTCTTGTCATTTATCTGACATATGGCCACATTCTTAAACTTCCATATTATTTCTACATTTTTTTGGATTTTAATATCAACAGATAATAGTATAGTTTATAAATAAGGACAAATTTGTTTTTCCCTTTTCAAGTGTAACCGCTATCATCCTGGCCGAGTGGCTCAGTTGGTTAGATCATCTTCCTGTTAACGCCAAGGTTTCAAGTTTGATCTCCGGACAGGGCACATACAAGGTCAAACAATGAATGCACACATAAGTGGAACAACACATCAATGTTTCTCTCTCTCTCTCTCCCTTCCTCCCTCTCTCTAAAATCAATCATTTTTGTAATGTCTCAAATGTAACATCTATTTATTCTTCTTGCCTTCCTACATTGCCTGGAATCTCTAACGCTGTGATTCTCAAGCAGGGTAATGTTGCTTCCCAGGGGCACTTGGCAATGTCTAAAGACATTTTTGGTTGTTCTATCATCATCTGATAGAAGCCAGGGATGCTGTTAAACATCCTGCAACGCACAAAACAACCCAGCAACAAAGAACCACCGAGTCCAGAATGTCAACAGTACCAACGCTGAGAAAGCCTGCTCTCCAAGCAATGCAGAGTAACAGCAGCAATAGAGACATCCTTGCGTAGTTACCAACTGGATGGACACACTAAGGTTTATCATTAGGAGATGTTTGTTGTTGGATTCTGAAAACTACTCTTCACCACATTAAGGAAAATTCCTGCTCCTTGTTTACTAAGTTTTCATCTGAAAACAGATATGGAATGCCATCAAATGCCTTTCGCACATCTATCTGAAATGGCCCTACAGTCTTCCTCCCTTAACTTTTTAATACAATGAATCAAATTAAGGTTTCCTGATATGGAACCACCTTTCTGAAACAAACCCTACTTGTGACAACGTATTCTCTTCATATGCTCCTGTGTCTGGTTTGCGACTCTGTTATTATAAACTTTTACATCGCTATTCGGAAACAAAATTGGCCTGTGCTTGCTTTTACATTATCTTGGTGACGTTTGGAACTGCCCTTATAAAATGAAATGTGAAGTTTTTATCTTTTCCCATACTCAGAGAGAGCATAAGAATAATCCATTCCGCCCTGACTGGTTTGGCTCAGTGGATAGAGCGTCGGCCTGCGGACTGAAGGGTCCCAGGTTCGAGTCCGGTCAAGGGCATGTACCTTGGTTGCGGGCACATCCCTAGCAGGGGGTGTGCAGGAGGCAGCTGATTGATGTTTCTCTCTCATCGATGTTTCTAACTCTCTATCCCTCTCCTTTCCTCTCTGTAAAAACTCAATAAAATATATATTTAAAAAATATGTTAAAAAAAAAAAAGAATAATCCATTCCTTGAGGGTTTGATAAAATTAGCCATAAAACCATCTGGGCCTTGTGCCTTCTGGGGGAGAGACTTTTGACAACATCTTTTAGTTCTTCCATGGTGACCAATTTCCCATATATTCTCCAACCACAGGAAGTGACAGCAGCTATTTCACGGGGAGCATCTGAAGAGGAACAGTGACCAGAATGCCGGGGGGAAGTGGGGTGGGTCGTGGGGAGCTCTGGGTTTGGAGGACTCTCACAGGTTGTGATGTCTGGGGGAGCATAGCTGTCACTCAGGTAGGCATTGCTGGGCTTGGCCACCTTTAGGTAGACGACATCATACGTGTTCTTCAGGGCTGCCACGGCATCCTCATGCATGACGTCCTCCAGCCCCACGCTGTTGACCTGGGTCAAGGGAAGCAAAGCTCAGACAGAGCCAGAAGCAGCCTCAGGACAAAGGCACTAGGAGTGAGCTGGTCACGAAGCCTAGGTCTGCTCGGGGCCACAGGCAGGACCCAAGCGAGGGGGGTCCTCACCGCCAAAATCTTGTCTCCAATCTGCAACCTCCCGTCCTTATGGGCGGCACCCCCTTCGATAATCTTGGTTACGTAGATGCTATTATCGCCGGGGATGTGCTGGTTCCCTACACCGCCTGCGATGCTGAAGCCAAGACCTAGACGAGGGAAAGGCAGAGGTGGGGGCCTGGGAAGCAAGCCTGGGGCGGGGGGCCAGGGATACAGGGCTGGAGACACAGGGGTGACTACCTTTAGGGCCCTTGATGAGCTTGATCTCCATGAGTTTCTCAGCAGGGGGCTTCCGGCGCATGACGTAGAGGCGGACTATGGAGCCGGCCTCCTTGAGGGCCTCCACAGCAGCCGAGTGGGTCACCTCCCGCACGTCCACTTCATTTACAAACAAGATGCTATCGTTGACCCTGAGGGCAGCAAGGTGGGCCTGAGCCAGGCGCTTCCTGCCACCCCGGTCCTCCCTTTGGAGGGAACCCGCATCCGAGCCCCCGTCTCCTCTTCCCACCTGAGGCGGCCGTCCTGGGCCGCAGCCCCACCAGGAATGATCTTGGTGATGAAAATGGATGGGTCGTCACCGATGTGTGGGTTGTCGGTGCCACCTGCGATGCTGAAGCCCAGACCTGAGTTACCCTGGGCAGAAGGAGGGGGGAGAAGGTTAGCTCCCCTCGCTGTCCGCTCTTGGCAAAGCAAGTGGGGAGCTGTGACCAGCGCTGGAAGGGTCAGGGTGAGGAGGCTGGCCACCTGGAGAGCAGCACAGCCAGGGAGCCGGCTCACCCTTTCCAATGTGATCTCCTCGTATTCCATCTCCCCCTCGGTCCCGTTCACCTGCAACTCCAGCACGGGCCAGAAACACAGACACAGTGAGACAGACATTCCCACCTGAGGACCTGCCCCCCAAACACGGCTGGAGCCCAGGCCACCCCGCTCCTTCCTTCTGCATCAGCCCCAAACTCTAAACAACTCACATATCCCGGGGCTTCTAGGGTGTCTGTGTTGACAATCACGGGGGGAGAATTGGCCTGTGAGGGGGGAAAAGGAGATGAAAAGCTGCCTGAGCCTTGGCTCAAGAGGGAGTCAGTCCGTAAGTAAGAGTCCGGCCAGCCCGGCTACCCTCCCAGCCTCTTAACCAAGCTCCTCTGCTACCCTTCGAGTCCCTCAAGGACCCAGCCTCTGTCCACATCACAATCACACACACGCACACGTGCACACGCTCCACTCTGCCCAGCCCAGGCCCCTGCATGGAGAAGATGTTTCAGAAGCCGGAAGGGAGAGGCAGCCAGCCGGGGAGCAGCAGATGGCACAGAGGGGGAGGGGCGGCTGGGGGAGCCTCTCACCGGATGTAACACCACCGGGTGCTCCATGCCTTATGTGCTACACACGTAACCCGGGGCTGATGTCCACCAGGGCCTGCTCCCACTCCGTGACCCGTCCCTGTCCGCCCACGTACACCCTGACACCTCCACCACCCGCCCTCCGACTGACCCTCGCCTTTACGCACATTTGCCCCCAGCCCTCGCCCAGCGGAACCCAGGGTCCCCCAGATGCAGGCCCCTCCCGCCTGCCCACCCGCCGTCTAATCCACTCTTTCCTCGGGGACCTGGTTGCCTAGCAAGAGTATCTAAGCGCCGCCAAGGCCAGGGGAGACCCACCTCCAGGAGGCCCTGTCGTCAAGACAACAGGAGGGGTGGGCGGGGCCTAGGGGCGCCCAGGCTCCCCACGCA
>NW_005370145.1:201580-206634 GCF_000412655.1 Myotis brandtii
CCGCTCTGGCCCCGCCCCCGCCAGGGGGGCCGGGAGCGGTCCGGGCTGCAGAGGTTCCAGGAGCAGCGCATTCTGCATCACCTCCCTCCTCTGCGCCCCTCACCCTACAGTGCAAAGGACGTCAGGAGGGGAAGTGGTAAAGACATCCGGGTCCTGTCCTCTCATCTGTTCCTTTCCCCCCCTGATCCTCCCCCCCACTTCATTAAAGAAAGAGTTAAAGTGGGGCGTGCTAAGGCCCCTGACGTCAGTGGCCTCGAAAGAGCAGGGTCTCTAGACTCCGGGTGGGGCCAGCTCTAGGCCGGTCCTAGGGGCTTCCCCCATTGCCAGGGCAACAGAAGCCACGTCTCCATGGCAATGAGGGAAGGCTGCCCAGAGCCTCCTTCCGGGATCCCCAACCTAGCGCCTCCTTAAACAAATATTTATCTGGAGCCTACCAAGCGAGAGGCAGTCTTCACGTCTCCCCAGGCTCCTCTTTCTCCCCTGCAAAGGGGTTTCTCCCCTCCCCTACTGCTGCTTCTCAATACTACACATTGCCATGTTCAATCGCTAATAGATTTCACACTCATAAATCTATTAGCACCAGCCTCCGACCCTTCCGGTCTCCGTAAATGCTGTTACTCAGCCAATAGGCACTGACACCCAACTCCCCTCCACATGGCCATCCTCCACCCTGCAGCCTATCCTCAGTCCCCACCTAGAACCTTTCCTCAGGGCCCATCTTTCATCCTCTCCACCCCATCCCCACACCCCCATCTATAAACCTGCCCCACCTTCCATTTCAGGCTCCAGCCCCAGCCTCCACTCTCCACCTGCTTCCCTGCCCCTATCCCACCTTCCAGCCCATCCCTATTCGTCTCCTGGCCTTATCCTCCATCCTCACTGCTGATTCCCCACTAAGATCAGCACCACTCCCCCTGACCTCATCCTCAGCCCCTCCAGATTCCAGCCCTAAATCACAGTCCTTCATTCTCAACCCGCTCACCATCTCCTCTGAAAACGGGGGTGTCTCCTGTCTGCCTGTCCTAAGACCTTCCACACACACACTCGGGCCTCCACGCTCTCTCCTCCACTTCCCTGTGCTTCCTGAGCTCTGACTGCAGCACCCCAGTCCTGTACCCACTGCACCTCTCAAGCCTCCCTCTCTCGTCTCACCCCTCCCAGGGACGGAATGGCCCCACCTGGAAAAAAAAGCCCTGGCATCTTTCCTTCACTCCTTGCAGCCCCCAGAGCGTCTCACCATCTCCCCAGCTCCAGGGCTTTCCTTGCCTTCCTTCCAGTCAGCTCAGCCTGCTACCCTGATTTCAGTCCCAGCCGGTCTGTCCCCTGCCCTGGGACCTCTTACCCTTCTGCTGTCTCCCCATTTTGCTAAAGCCAGAGAATGGTCTTTCTCTCTCCAGCTCCTCTCCTGCCAGCCACCTCCTTCTCACCCCAGATCCTGCCGCTGCCCCTCCCTGCCCCCTCATCCCTAAGCTCCGACCTCCTCCCCACCTTCTCAGTGTGATCAGCAAAGTCCCCCTTCCAAGGGCACCCCGCAAGAGCCTTAAAGCCCAGCCCTGAGCCCACAATGTTCCCCTCAATCGCACAGCTTGCCCTGTGCTCTCCATTCTTCCCCATCCTGTGCCCCTGGAAGAGGAGACTGAGGGGGAAGAAGATGAGAGTGGCCTAGAGAATGGGAGGTCTCAGAAACAAGGCTCCCCAGACGGGAGAAGGAAACTCAGATTCCGGCACACAGGAGAGAGGGAAACAGGTGGTCATAAATGATAACGGGGGGCAGACAGGACACAGAGAAAACATCTGGGCAGAAATGAGAGCCCAAGAGGAGGAGAGGGGAGGCCTGGGAGGGGGGAGAGCAATGACGAACAGTGAAGGGGGTAAGTGGGAGGGGGTGGAGGGGTGCCTGGCTGACCCTTGAAGAGGACTGAGTAGGCCACAGAGGGCCTGAGCGGGGGATCCGGGGGAGGGAGGCGAGTGCGTGGGAGGGAGAGAGAGACAGCATCAAGAACCAGCCAGCAGGGAGGGAAGGGCAGCGAGGAGGGGAGGAAGCACAGAGCAGAGCAAAAGCTGGGGCCGGGGACAGAGGCAGAGGGCTCCCCAGCCAGAGGTCTCAGGCCAGACAGATGGAAAGCACTGGAGACCGGGGAGGCAGGGAGAGCCGGGCCCAGGAGCGGGAAGTGGGGGGAGGAGGCAGGGAAGGGACCAGAGCTAATGAGGGCAGCAGGAGCTCTGAATAGAGCTCTGGACACGGAGACCGTGAACAGAGGCAGGGAATGTGAAGGAATGGAGTAGCCCTGGGCTTGGTGAGCATCCCGCACACATCTCAACACATATGCGCGCAGACACGCAGGCAGGCAGGCAGACAGACACACGCACATCCAGGCTTTCAGCTCTGCACCCACTCCCACTTGCCTGGCCTCTGCTCCTCTTCTGTAGGAACAAGGTTTCCAGCCCCCCAAATACCCTCTCCCTAGGCCCCAGGAGCCCAAGTCCCAGCCCACAGTCCCAGCCTTCCTCCACCTACACAGCTTGGCTACCGCCCTACCGGCCTTGGAGGGTGGTGGTCGCTCCGAGGCTCCGAGGGCCGCACTGGGGAGGGGCTGCCTGAGTCTCCTACCTTGAGGGGGGAGAGATGGGCGCGGCCCACGACCCCGTGGACGGCCTCGAGGTGGGACAAGTTCCTCTCCGCCACGTGCACCAGCTCGGGGGCGTTTACCTGGTTGGGGAGGTGGGCCGGGCTGTGCTCCAGAGGGGGTGTGTCTTCATCTTGGTAGCGGTATTTCTGGGGACAGGGATGGAAGTGTCACTGGGGCCGACCCAGTGCCTCGGGCTCCAGGCCGCCTCCTCTTCCCCCCGCCAGTACAGTGCGGAAGGCCCTGGGGCCTGACCAGCTCCTCCCCCTCCCTCTCCTCCAGCCCATTGGTTCCCCTCTCTCCGCCCTCCCACAGCCCCCTCTCCTGCCCTGGCCTGGGCACCTCTCATCTCTTTCCAAATCCCAGCTCCAACCCCCAACTCCTCTTCCTCCCATCCTAGGACCCCCAGCCTTCTACCCAGCAAACTCCCTCCTCTGGCCTCTGTTTCTTCACCCCTTTCCCAGGCCTGCATCATAAATCCCTCCACCCTTTCAGAGCGACAACCCCTCTGACAGTGGGGCCCACGTTCTCTACATCCATCCAGCCCCAAATTCTTTGCTTCTCTCATCATCTTCATCCCACTTCCCTCGTTGCCTTAATCCCACCCCCCAGGTTGTAACCTCCCTCCTCCCTATTCCAGTTGCTGCTCCTGCTCGCCATTCCATCCTACCACCACCCCACCACCCTCACTGCCTCAGCCTCCCCACGACAGCTTCTACCTCAGGAGACGGGCTCTCCAGCACCTTCCATGCCCAAGGCAGGAACCTCGGTCAGGCCCTTCAACGAGCAGGTACTTGGCATCAGCCCCCCAAGCAGGACAAAGCTAAACCTGGCCAGCTCTTTCTCCAAAGGCCCCGCTGGTTCCCAAGAAATCAGCAGAGGGGCCCCAAGAGTCCAGCCCCACCCCAACAAATGCCCACAGCCCAGCCAGCTAATCGGATGTACTAGAAGGGGATGGGAGAGAAAGGGGAGGACAGAGGCAGCAGGGTTCAGGAAGGGGACAGGAATGGGGGTCAGGTTCCAGGGTCCCTGACAGGAAGAAGGTAGGGTGCTGAGCCTCAGGGTAAAAGCACAGTCTCCCTCTGGCCTTAAGGAGTGAAAGACCCAACATTACTCCCTTCCCAGCTAACCACCTGCCATCTCAAGGGCCTCCTGTGCCAGCTTAATAGGGACACCAGCAAAGGAGATTAACTGGGGGGCAGAGAGAGAGGAAAGGGGCAGCCGGAGGCAGCAGAGAAGGGCAGCAACCCTGCCTGGTCCTCCCACCTCTGCTCTGACCTCCCGCTGCTCCCCTTCTCAGGACCTGGCCCCCCACAGAAGCAGACCCTCCCCAACTCCAGGCTGGGGAAGGAGGAGAAGGGTACCGTATGGAGGGGGAAGTAGGATACACTCCCCAGTACACGTGGGTAAAAAAAGAATTTCCTTCTCAAAAAAGTATCTGGGAAGAAGCTGAGCATACCCCAACATTTGGAGGCCAACAGCTGCACGATCCAACTGAAGGAAGCTTATCAAGGTCAATGCCTAATACGACAGTATGATTCTGAAATTTCTGAGGATGATGAACCAAGACGTAACTCAACTTTGGCTGTAGCTCAGCTTGCAGTAAAAGAACGGGGGGAGGGACATGGTGCTGGCAACATGAAGATTCTCAACCCAGGACACAGACAACTGGCATCAAGAAGTACCTTGATGCATCTGAAGCCTTAAAGAAGGAAAACAGGGGCTCATGAAGACATACCCCGTTTTCTGGCCCACAGATGTGGAGAGCAGTAGTATCCTGAGCTCCAGGTTTCAATGCCACGGGCACAAAAAGCAGAGAAGGGAGAGGAGGGGAGACTATAAGCTAAGTATCCGTCCTCAAAGGCTGAGCCATCTTGGATAACAGAATTCAGTGAAAGAGCTTGCTCATCCCACACCCGGAAAAGGTGGTCTTCAGCCAGGACAGTGCAAGAACTAAGGGACAGTGCCCCCGAACCGGGGGGTCCAGGCAGCTCTCCTCTCTCACTTCACAAGGCCCCCAATTCCCTGGTAAATGAGGCAGGGCCAAGGGTTGCAGCTTCAAGCTTAGGAGTCTGGGACAGGGTCTGCCCCGTGCCCCTCCCTCTGCACCCCATCTCACAGAGAAGATTCCTGAACCGGATGATGAAATGCCAGGTGCACATAAGGAAAAGGGAGGCATGGGAAGGGACATTTCATCGTTTATTCTAGAGAGGAGAGGGAGGTAAATGTTTACCACAGTGAGACTGCCATCACCTCTCTCTGCCCCACCCCTGTGGGGGGAGCGGGGGTCCGGGACTGGGGGAAAGGCTCCTCCAGATGGGAGACAATGTGACAGAAATAGAAACAAGGTAAGGGACAAAGTTCCCAGAATGTGGCTGAAGGAGGTTAGAGCCTACCTTCAGCCCTTGGAAATGTTCTAAGTACATG
>NW_005370145.1:206648-207175 GCF_000412655.1 Myotis brandtii
TGGAAAGGGGGGGTGGGGAGAGTAGCTCTGAAACCAGGAGGTGGGAGTTGGGGCCGGCACCTCTCAGTCCTCGATTAGGACATCTAAAGCAGGATGGACAGCAAAGGGGGATCCCCAAAACAGACGCTCAGGTCCCCTCCTGGGGCTGAGGGCCCGGACCCGCGACAGCTCCAATGCTATTGGGACACCCCCAAGATATTAGGGCAGAAGAGAAGTGAAAGGCTTGGGGATCGCCGCTGTTCCTCCTCCCTGGGCCCCCTCCTCACTGTCGCCCCAGCTGACACCCCCAGCACAGAGGGGTGTGAGTGAAAGTGGAGGAAGGTAAGAGGGGGGACCCCCTGCGCTTGTCCGCGAGACACTGCAACCCAGAGACCCCGCGCCCAGCAGCAGGAGCAGCGTCAGCGCTCGGAGCTCGCACCCTGAGATGTGGAGGGTCCGGGAGGAGGGGAGCGGGGCCGGAGCCCGGATCGCGGCACGTACCACGCAGAGACACATGGAGGCGAATCTGTTCCGAGCCGACATGGAGA
>NW_005370145.1:207240-211924 GCF_000412655.1 Myotis brandtii
GGCTGCGGCCGCTGGTGGGGAGGGTGGGGGCCAGCGCCTGCGCAGTGCGGAGGAGCGTCACGATGGGAGAGAGGGTGCGGGGAGACCCTCCGGGCCGTTAACTTTCCCGGCTCCAGCTGTTCCCGGCGGACTTGCCCGTCCACGGTCGGCTCCCTCCACAAAGAGAGACGCTCCTAACATGCGCCCATCCATCGTCTGGTTCTCCGGGCCCCTTCTTCTGCCTCATCGCGCACCCCGACAATCACCAGGCCCCTAACTATTCCAAAGCCTCGCTAGACCGCTCGTCACTGCTGGGCTGTCAGGGTGCAGGGAAGGAAGCAGCATTTATCTCACCTTAGGACCCCCAAGGGGTCTACATTGTCTCCCACAAGCCCCGCCCCCCCACGTCCCCAAAGACTGTTCATGTGGACAGCATCCCGGCGGACGGACGCAAAGACAGCTCCTATTCTCACCAGTAGTCCAGCCCCGCCTCAGAGCCAGGGGATGCTTTTCAAGAGTTTAAGGACCACAGATCCTCGTCTGCCCTCAAACTGATCTTCCCCTTAAATCATCCTTTCAAAATCATATCTATCCCTCCATCCACTGACAGAAATCTTGAAATTAATGCAAATATTATCCTTGCTCTAACGTAAACATCCAAATGAGCAGTTCTCAAATTCCTTTGTCGTCCCCTGTCCAAATACCCAAATCTAATAAAATACTCAGGCTTTTCTAATATACCAGTCCCTAATACCGCCAGACCCCAATTTTAGGTAATACTTCGTGTATCTTAAAGCTGACGCTCCAAATTAAATGGAAACCTCTTCAATGTACCCCCAAACCCTTAAATTAAGAGGCATTTTTCTATTCTTTTTCTTTACCCCGCAGTTTCATACATTATTCATCCCCTCCATGATTCCGAGTTCCAACTGCGTTGGAAGATTGCTCCCAAATGTATTAATCTGTCCCAGACACCAGCCTCGAAAAATATTCACTAAAGTAAGATAAGGTCCAATTTGCAGTGACCCACAAATTTTCCAGAACACCCCAAACCGACTGCCCAACAACGGCCTGAAAGCGTCTCTCCCAAACATTCTCCCACTGAACGCCCGCCTTTCTTTCCCACTCAAAGCCCAGTGAGCCGTCTCCCCAAATCTGCTCCTCTGGCTTCTCTAAAGGCTCACACGTGGCATGAAGCACGGCCTTCCCTAGAATCTCGCCCATGCCTCCTCTTTCCTGTGGACCCGAGTCTGTTAGATGCGCCCCCAAGATGACCCCCAATGCCCTAGTTTCATATGTGGATAGATAGATGCTTGGATCTTCAAAGGAAACCAGTGCCGAAGGGGCTGGACTCGAAATTTCTTCAAGAATGGAAAAATCACAGTTCTCCACTAGTGGGCGCTATGACCCAAGACCCCCACCCCCCCATTTCCTTTTTCCCTCCATTTTCCGTTTCCCGGTTGCCTAGCAACGCAGCTATCAAGGACTTTGCTGTCGCCTAGTAACCGTCTCCTTGGAACATAGAGCTGAGGTAGGAGGTTGTGCTCTAATGAAATCTGAACAGGCCTCCATCTTAGGAAAATTGAGACGTCAGATGGCCCAACCCCCGGATTCTCCTTTCCAAAGACCCTCGCGCCCCGCAGTTACTTAGACAAGCCCCTCAAACCCCCGTCTCATTTTGGCACATGGGACACGCCACGCCCCTGCCAGGTCAGCTCCGCCCTCATTCAGTCCAGTTACCCAGCCCTAAGGCCCCGCCCCTTTCCGAGGGCTGTAGCCCGCCAACCTGGAGAGTAAGCCAGACCTCGCCCACCTGCCTCCAGGAGACCACGCCTCCATCCACTCCCCGCCCATTTGCTCCCCGGCCTCCCCCGTACTGTCCTTTCGCCACGCCCATGTCGGCCAATGAATGAGGCCGCTGGCCACACTGCCCCGCCCCCGTCCTCTTAGCTTTGCCCAATAAGGACCACCCGGAGGGATTAACCGCTTCGCCTCCGAGGGTTCAAATACCCCTGGTCTTTCCCCACCATCCCCTTCCCCCGCAGTTCTGCTCCGCCCTCCGCCACCCGCGCCCGGCCCTCCAGTCCGCCACGCAACTTCAGTCGTCGCCGGTTACCATGGCAACGGCGGCAGCAGTGCGGAGAGAAGGGGGAGGGACGGGGGCGGAGTGGGAGAAAGAGATGCTCAGAGATGGAGAGACTCCTGCGGAGAGAGGCACAGAGTAAGAATAAGTGATAGCTATAAAAGCAGAGTTAGCACAACGCACAGGGCCTGGCACATGGTAGATATTCAATCCATGTTCCTTAAATTACTGCACCAGGTGTCTAAATATAGGTGATGGAAGATGGAGTACTCTCAGACGGAGCTGGGGAGCTCCACGACCTGAGCATCCGCTACCCACATAGCATTTTGGGGGGGACAAGAGCCATGTGCCCCCTGCTGGTTCCTCCAGGGCTACCCTCCGCTGCCCTGGATAGAGAGGAACCACAACTCCCAACAGCCCCATGGCAGCAATCCCCTAACACTGAGGGACCTTGTGCCTCAAGGCCTTATGGGAGTTGGAGTCCCCGCCATCCCGCAACTGACAAGTTTTCAGGCCAAGGAATGTGGCAAGCCTGAGTCTCCACGCCTCTGTAAAAGCCCAAATGCATCATCCTCTCTGTACAAGGCTCCTTTCTTCAGGGGAGTTCAACCCTGGGCTCCATGGAAGAAGTGGGAGTCTGGAAGGAACACGGATAAGCGCCCCCTCCCAGAAGAGCTGCCAGTGCTAGGGAGCCCCTCACCCTCGCTCACACATGTGCACGCGTGTTGGAAGCAAAGCCCACACATTCCAGCTGGCTTTCTGTGTACACCTGCACACGGAACCACAGCCTGGGAGCCTAAGTCTCAGAAGCAGGCTGGGGCAGGAGACAGGAGGAGCTGAGGACCAGAGGACGTTAGAGAGAGCAGGCCAGAGAGACTGAGGCCCCCAAAATCTCCTGAAACCACAGGGGATGGGAGAGGGGTGCAAAGCAGCAGCGGGGGGAGAAAGGTCTCAGTAAGAGGGACAAGCAAGCAGCCTTGGAGAGATGAAGGTCCTCAGCCCCCAATCTCTTCCGTCCGTGCTCACACATGTGTAAGTTTGTGACAGGGAACATGTGTGTCCTCAGCTCCCTCCCCTGAAAAGCTGCAGTTCCCACTAAATATAACCCCCTCCCCAGCTTCTGACTCACCAGACCCCGCCTTCCCGGCCCCCACTTCCTGTCCCACCCCCCAGCCCCCAGCTGCCTGCCACCAGCCCATGCCTCCCTCCACACACCAGTCCCAGAGTCTCACAGCCAAGACCTAGGTGTTCCGTATCCACCGGGAGCTTGCTGTGCTCCCCATCGTCATCTCCTGCCCTTTCCACACTCCAACCACAGGGACACCTTGTACAGATCCTCACTGCTGCCAGCCCTGCCCTCCTCCTACTCCTTTTCACCCCCATCACCTTAAATCCAGGTATTTTCCCGCACCTTGAGCCCAAGTGTCAGAGGTAACAGAAACATTGCCCTCCATCGAATCTCCCTTTTACTCAACCAGGAGCAGATACAGTGTGGGAGGAGAGGGAGAGATTGGGCACCCACCTTGCCCACCCCCAAATTTTGCACCACCCATCCGGCCCCCCTCCTCAAATCCCCTTTCTTCCAAAACCTCTCCTCCCCCTCCTCCTCCTCAGGAACCCGCAACCTCAGCTGCTGTAACCTGTGTCTCCCATGGGAGTACCCAGAGCCTAACCTGACTTGGTCCATTCCCTCAGGTGATCCGTGTCAGGCCCCAGCCCTCTGACAACTCCCAGCTCTCCCCTAAATTAACAGTTCCCTCTAATTGAGAAAGCACCCCCAAATGTATCTACCAGAAGACGCTGTTTCTATAGCCCGAAGGCCCACCCCTTCTCACCAGCTGACACCCCCAGACCAGTCAGGCATTCACAACCAATAACCTTCTACCCATACCGAAAGCCCCCTTAAATCAGACAGGGCACCCAGAGGCCAGCTTGTCCCCCAGGAGGAAAGAGAATCCCCCCACATAGTCCACCTTCTAACAGACAGGAACAGGACTCCCATGTGAGCCAGGCTTCTCCTTAAATAAGTCTCTCTCAAATATGGTTGATGAACCCCAAAACCTACCAGACCCCCAAACCAGTGTACCCCAAATTTTCCATTTCTCTACAGGTACAAAGGGATGACTCCAGGGGGCACCTGTGGCCAAACCCAGCGTTTTCTCAAATGTGAACCCCAAAACTAAATTAGGAGGACCCCAAAATCTTCTGATGCTCTAACTCCAGGACCCCAGCCCCAGATTAGGCCTGCCGAACCGCTCCCCACAAACTCATACCCTCCCCCCCTTTAGAGCCCCCCCCATCATGCTTACCTTGGTTGTCACTATACAGAGACAGTCCATGTTGGGGGGCCTGGCCGCCGCGGCGGGTAGGGGGCTCTGACTTCATCGGAGTTTCGTTCCTCTCCTCCGTGGGTTCTCACCCCTCCCCCCTCCGCACCCCACTTTTGCAGGGGTGGCCAGGATGGGGGGAGGGGTGAGAGGGGAAAGAAGGGGTTGGAGAAGGGAAGGGTAGGGGAGCGTGGGAGGGAGGGAAAGGGGGTCCTAAAAGGGAGTCCCCAATGGAGGGGGGGCTTGGGGAGCACACCCCGGTTCTCAGGAGGGGCGGGGGCACCGGGGGCTAGCA
>NW_005370145.1:211999-215296 GCF_000412655.1 Myotis brandtii
CGCGGGTGTCTTGCCTACTGGCCAGGGGCTAGGGGCCTTGGCGGGAGGAGGGGGGTTGGGGGGTTGGAGGTGGCCGCGGCCGAGGGAGCCGTGGAGCCAGAGGAGGGAAGGGGAGAGAGGAGGAGAGAGGAAGCAGGGGGAGGGAGGGAGGGAGCTAGGAGCCAGAATGGGGGGGTGCCTTGGCAGAGTTAACTCCTTCAGTGCTGGCAGGAACCCGGATCATGGAAAAGGAGACGGAAGCAAAAGCAGAGAGGCCCTGAAGCAAACATGGAGACCTGGCCAGCCACCAGCGGTGACAGCAGACACGACGAGGGCAGATTTCATGTCTCAGAGGAGGAAGCACCATAGCTGGGCAGGGAGCACCCATGGTTGTTTAAATACTGGAGAGAGGCCATGGCAGAGGGTGGGAGTGAGGGAGGGGTTGGCAGGAGGGAATCCCAGGGTCCTAGTTCTCCCACAGGATTCACAAGAGGAAGCCTTAACAATAATTCTATCCTCAACTCTTTAGTGTCTGAAATGGAGGCCGGCGACGAAAAGGGGGAAGCAAGCCCGAGAAGGGGCTCGGGGACAGGAGAGGCATTCTCTGTGCCCCTGACTCGGGATTTTGTCCCCAAGTGTCAGTTCAGTATCAGCAGGACTCTGCTCAAACCTCGGAAAGTTAGGCCCTCATCCTACCTACCTGACTCTCTGAGATGGAAGCCTCATAACAGTCCAGGATGTCTGCCACAGGAACAGCACCGAGTTACTCTCTCCACCCTCGCCTCCCTGGCCACCCCAGCCATCACCCTGCCTCCTGCTGTCTGGTAAGGGAGGCGCTCCTCCAGCCCAAGCTGGTGGACACTGAGGAGGAGCCCTGTGGGGATGACCCCTGCACGAGGCTCTTGCTTGGACCACATGACCTCCGGGCTCCCACCCAGCCCCCAAGTTCAGTCATTGCCCTCACAGGCCTAGGCCAGCCCTTTCCACGACTGTTCCTTAGGAAGTTGGGAGACCACTCACCCAGCAAGGCCTGGAAAAGGTCACTGTGCAGGACCCTGAGGAGAGAGGGTGCCCATCGCAGCAGGGGCGGGGCCAGGAGCCAGAGGGCTGACCTGGGAGCTGGTGAAATGCAAGGGAGGGTGGGTTGGGAGAAGAAAGAGACAGAGAGACCAATGTACTCACCTCATCTTCCCAGCCTTGGCCCTTTCACCCCAGACTCTATGGAAAGGTTCAGGGAGAGGGATCCCCAAAGTCTCAGCCCCCATTCCATAAGGACTCCTGTTTTTCACCTCTTGGTCTCTCGGACATCTCTCTCTTCTCTCACTTTAATCTCCCTAATCCTCCAGGATTGAAGCTGAGCTGTGTTCTCCCAACCCAGCTTTAGCCATTAGCTAAAGCAGGCACTCTCTGAACCAACCAGATAGCCCATTCTTCTCCAGGTCTCCAGGCACCACCACCATCACCTCGCTCCACACACCCTGGCCCCTTCTCCCCAAAGCCAGTCACAACTTAGCTACACTTTCCTGAGGGACTGAGGAAGATGGCTGCCTCCCACGGAGGCTCCCACAGCTCAGAAATAGAGCCCAGCTCTCTCTCCTCCTGGGCCTGCCCCAGTGGGAATGGCAAAAAGAAGGGCATAAATTACCTGGGACTCTTTTAAACTTAATTTTTAGAGAGAGGAAGGTAGAGAGAGAGAGAGAGAAACACCAGTGTGAGAAACATCAATGGGCCTCCTCCCACACCCTGACTGGGAATCAAACTCACTACCCTTTGGTCCAACCAACTGAGCTACACTGGCCAGGGCCACTGGGACTTCTTGACCCAGAGCTAGAGAAGTGTGGGAGAGGGGAGAGACATGAGGATCCCTGCAGTTCCTCTCCCGCCTGGAGAGCTCCATCTGCCCAGAGGCCTGGCCTGAGCACATGCCTCAGGAAGAAACAGAAGGCAGGTGCAGAGAGGTAGATGTTGAGGAAGGTCTCAGAGGCCTAAGGGGAGGCAGTGCACCCAGGAGGGAAGAGGAGGTCCTTCCTACTGTGAAAATGTTGGTGTTTCCCAAATTAGTGGACCTCCTAGGTCTCAGGAGAATATGCTTGGGACACTCACACCCCAGCTGGAGTCCCCCACCCCGACATTTTCCTCCCTTTTGTAAATTTCACCAGGGAGACCGAAGAGTCATCCTTCCATGCCTCTGCCTCTGGCATCTGGCTTACACTTCTCTCTCCCCGCCTCTCCTTTCTAACCCACCTGTAAGTGCTCCTTTCAGCCCACCCTCCATCCCTCCGGCGGCAGTTGCTAAGCTCCTCCCTCTTCGGTCCCGGCCTAACCGATCACGCCTTCCGAGGGCTACACTCTAGTTCGGACAGGTGGCAGGAAGGAGTTTGGGGGAGAGAAGGGACGTTTGGAGATCACCCCTAGGTCAACCAGAATGCAGGGCTGGGGGGCTCCGAAACTACAGCTCCCAGCATGCCCCAGCGGCCGGAAGCCCCGCCCACCGCCCGATGCATTGTGGAGAATGAGTCAGAGGTTGTAGGACCCTGGCTTTCGCAGACAGAACCAGAGCGCGAGGTCAGCGCTCAAGGCAGCGGCGGCTAAGGAAGGCGGTTCAGAGATGCAGGCGGCGAGGAGGGCCCCGAGCGTGGGGCGGCAGCTGCTGAGGTTGGGGGGCGGAAGGTGTGTGTACGCCCGGAGGGATGGGGGCGGCGGGCCCGGGGGCTCGGCCAGGACTGACCCTCCACTCCCCACAGCGCACGGCCCTGTGCGATCCTGGGGCACCCCCGGCCCGGCCCGGCCCAACGACCCTATGCCAGTGGGGCCGCTCAGGTAAGAAAGAGACGGTGGCCTTGGGGTGGGCGACCGTCCGGGCCCCCACCTCCCTGCCGCCGCCGACAGGGGTCTCCCTCTCGGTGCAGTGACCCGCTGACCGCTCTGGCAGCGAAAGTGGGGGAAAGGGCGGGCCAGGGTGCCCTGGCATGAAAGTAGGTGAGAGGTCGCCGGGTCTGCCCTTCCGGGCACCTCGCTCTGCCCCTCCGCTCTCCTTGGCATTTCGGCAGACCCTTCCCCAGCGCATTAACTATCCCTTTCCCCAGGCGGTTCTGGACAAGTCCGATTCGCTCCCCTCTGAGGCTTCGACCGGGGAGAAAGCGGCCAAGGCGGTATGTGGCCCCGATCTAAGCCGCCAGGGGCGGGGCGGGCCGGGCCCAGGGGCCACCCCAGCAGCCAACTCCCTGAAACCTCCTCCTTCCCCTGTGGCAGGAATCTAAGTCCTTTGCTGTGGGCATGTTCAAGGGCCAGCTCACCACAGATCAGGTGTTCCCCTAC
>NW_005370145.1:215336-227373 GCF_000412655.1 Myotis brandtii
CTGATCACCTGGCCTGGCCTGTCTCTGCTGCCCCCCGCAGTGCTCAACGAGGAGCAGACACAGTTTCTCAAAGAGCTGGTGGGGCCTGTGTCCCGTTTCTTCGAGGTAAGAAATAACCTGGGGAATCGCGGGCTTGGTCCCTATGGGGTGGGCGCGGTGTTCGGACCTTTAAAGGAGCCTGCATGGGGGATCCTGTGCCCTCCCAGGAGGTGAACGATCCTGCCAAGAACGACATGCTGGAGAAGGTGGAGGAGACCACCATTCAGGGCCTCAAGGAGCTGGGCGCCTTTGGTCTGCAAGTGCCCAGTGAACTGGGTGGTGTGGGCCTCTGCAACACCCAGGTGAGAGCCCCACAGCTACTTCCCAGCATCCAGGTCTATGGTCTACTCAGCTTGGCAGGTTCAGCTCCTTCATCCCTGGGGCTAGTCTGCCAAGTCCCTGCCCTGGGACCCGCGGGATATGGACTCTCAAGATATGTACACACCCCCTCCAGACACATCACTGAACTGCATACAGTCCCCTAGGGCCATGGACCCCCACCCAGGTTCCCAAATCCTAATGAATCTCATGTAAGTGGGGACTACCTGACAGGGTAGGAAGCCATCACGACCTGGACTGGACACCCGCCAGCCAGTGTCCTTCCCGGCCATGGTCCCACTTCCCTTCTCTGGGAATGCCCAGGTCGGGCTCTGCCCACCAGTTACAGCCTGCTTCCCCTCCAGTACGCCAGATTGGTGGAGATCGTGGGCATGCATGACCTTGGTGTGGGCATCACCCTGGGGGCCCACCAGAGCATTGGTTTCAAAGGCATCCTGCTCTTTGGCACGAAGGCCCAGAAAGAAAAATACCTCCCCAAACTGGCATCAGGTAAGGCAGGCCTTGTAGCCCCAGGGATTAGGAGTGTCTTGGGCTAATTAGGGATTTGGGGAAGGCATGACAGGGTGCTGGTAGGGGAATGGGAAGAAACTGAATATACCCCGAGGTGTTAAGGGGTAACTTGGGGGGGCACTGAGGGACCTTCAGTGCCCATCATACCCGCGATGGGCCCGGTGTAAAGGAGCTTTCTGCCCAACAGGAGAGACTATAGCAGCTTTCTGTCTAACTGAGCCCTCCAGTGGCTCAGATGCCGCCTCCATCCGAACCTCAGCTGTGCCCAGTCCCTGTGGAAAGTATTTTACCCTCAATGGAAGCAAGATTTGGATCAGGCAATCTTCCTCCCATTTCTCCCCTCCTCTGCCCATTCCAGGCCACACTGCTCTGTCCTCCACGCCCTGACTGCCCTCTCTCTCCACAGTAATGGGGGCTTGGCAGAAATCTTCACCGTCTTTGCCAAGACACCAGTTACCGATGCAGCCACGGGAGCTGTGAAGGAGAAGATCACAGCTTTTGTGGTGGAGAGGAGCTTTGGAGGTGTTACCCAGTGAGTGGGTTTGGGGAGGAAGAAAAAGGCTGAGCCAGGGAGGGCAGTACCGAGCTCGGGGCAAATGGCTGTTACAGGGCACCTGGGAATGTGTGCAGAAGCCAACACAGCTGGAGAGAGTGTTCCTTTGGGACTAAAACGTATGAAACTGATCTAAAGCTTTAGCTCCAGCAACCAACGAGCCCAGCACAGGGCAGGACAGGGCCAGACCTCCTCGGCCCTCTGGGCATGCAGGGAACTTGTGTACAGGTTACGAGTTGTAGTTCTTCCCTGGTTGATAAGAAATGAAGGGGCAGTTTTCCCTGCAACTTGTTGAACACACTTCTGCTCTGCTCTGCCCTATCACAGTGGGCCCCCTGAGAAGAAAATGGGCATCAAGGCTTCGAACACGGCGGAGGTGTACTTTGATGGAGTCCGAGTGCCATCAGAGAATGTGCTGGGCGAGGTGGGGGGTGGCTTCAAGGTCGCCATGCACATTCTCAACAATGGAAGGTTTGGCATGGCGGCGGCTCTTGCAGGCACCATGAAGGGCATCATTGCTAAGGCGGTGAGTACCCTGCTTGAGTCCCTAGATAGCCCAAATCTAAATCACATTGTCCCCCTTCCTATATGTCCCTGTTCCCTTGCAGAGACCCCTCCCCCACCAGCAGCTCCAGACCTGATCACTTAGGTCTCCATCTAGCCTACACTGAACTCTCCTTGGCTCTAGCCCCTCTCCTGGGAGGACTAGAGAACCACAGTGGGAGTGGCCAAAGCCCAGCCCAGCCCCTCTCCTGGGAGGACTAGAGAACCACAGTGGGACACAGGTGCTCTCTTCCAGGTGGATCATGCTGCTAATCGTACCCAGTTTGGGGAGAAAATTCACAACTTCGGGCTGATCCAGGAGAAGCTGGCCCGGATGGCTATGCTGCAGTATGTGACAGAGGTGAAGCGTCCTCCCCATGTTCCTTTCCTGTGGCCTTCTCAGTCGGGTCAGACTACAACCCCCAGCAGCACCTGGGGCAGTGGGTCTCCAGCTTTACACCAATGCCCTAGGGGATGCGGGGAGGCATAGTCAGCTCAGCCGCTGCAGAAGGGGGGGAGCCATGCTGTTCTGCTGAGGTGCTTTCCAGAGGGACCTGAAGTTTATTCTACCCCCATTACACAAATCCCTAGGGGATGCGGGGAGGCATAGTCAGCTCAGCCGCTGCAGAAGGGGGGAGCCATGCTGTTCTGCTGAGGTGCTTTCCAGAGGGACCTGAAGTTTATTCTACCCCCACACCCACACTTACCTCTTCACCCCTTTCAAGAAGTCAGATTCCTAGAATCCCCTGATGAACTAACTCAGGGAACCAAATATTTCAACATTCCTGACACGTGGAGTTAGAAGGTGAAGGCAAGGGCTGCAGGAGCTGGGGCAGATTTGGTCTTGGAGATGTGGGTGATCAGGTCAAATCTAATGCAGCCCTTTTTGTTCTCATGTTCGAACCACGCAACCTCAGTCCATGGCTTACATGGTGAGTGCCAACATGGACCAGGGGTCCAAGGACTTCCAGATCGAGGCCGCCATCAGCAAGATCTTTGGCTCGGTGAGGCTTCAGGCTGCAGGGAGGGGGAGCCTAGTTCGGGAGCTCAGCTCCAAAAGCAACCTTCTATGGTTCTGTCCCTAGGAGGCAGCCTGGCAGGTGACAGACGAGTGCATCCAGATCATGGGGGGCATGGGCTTCATGAAGGTACGGGAGGGTTCTCTGCCCTTGGGAGCCGCAGTTGGGCTGGAGGAGTAGGCAGGCACGTCTCACTCAACAGGCATGTGATTTATCTTTCCCTGTGCTAGGAGCCTGGAGTAGAGCGTGTGCTCCGGGATCTTCGCATCTTTCGGATCTTTGAGGGAACGAATGATATTCTTCGGCTGTTTGTGGCTCTGCAGGGCTGCATGGTGAGGAGGAGGAGAACTGAGGGGAGGAGGTGGGGAAGACGGAACCCTGACTGTTGTACCCTCCTGCCCACAGGACAAAGGAAAGGAACTCTCTGGGCTTGGCAAAGCTTTAAAGAATCCTTTGGGGAATGCCGGCCTGCTGCTAGGAGAGGCAGGCAAACAGCTGAGGCGGTAAGCTTGGGGGCCAGGGTAGGGCAGGTTAGTGTAAGTGTATGGCAACTAACCAATGACTTTCCCCTTTCCTCTAAGGCGGGCAGGGCTGGGCAGTGGCCTGAGTCTCAGTGGCGTCATCCATCCGGATTTGAATCGGAGTGGTGAACTGGTAAGGAGTCAACGCTTGAGTGGGTGGGAGACAGCCTGCCTCCAGAGCTGATGGGGCTGTGCCCCCTCTGAGCCCTGGGCACCTTCCTCATCGCTTCAGGCAACACAAGCCCTGGAGCAGTTTGCCACTGTGGTGGAGGCCAAGCTGATAAAACACAAGAAGGATATTGTCAGTGAGTGAGACCTACCCCATTCCCACCCCTCCCCCCTTTTCCTCTCCCTCCGACTAACACCCCTCCCCCCATCCCATCTACCTGACAGATGAACAGTTTGTGCTGCAGCGTCTGGCAGACAGTGCCATTGACCTCTATGCCATGGTGGTGGTTCTTTCCAGGTGAGGAGGCAGTGTGGGAGGCCTGGGCTGCAAGGGGGTCCTGGGCCAGGGTCACAGCCCTGAATTTTTGTCTCCTGCTTCCCACCAGGGCTTCACGATCCCTGAGTGAGGGCCACCCCACAGCCCAGCATGAGAAAATGCTCTGCGACAGCTGGTGCATTGAGGTGAGATTCGGGGTTGCCAAGAGCAGGTGGGGGGCCCAAGGCACAGTCCCGAACACCCCCTTCCCTGTCCCCAGGCTGCAGCCCGGATCCAGAAGAACATGGCTGCTCTGCAGTCTGACCCCCACCAGCAGGAGCTCTTCCGCAACTTCAAAAGCATCTCCAAGGCCTTGGTGGAGCAGGGTGGCGTGGTCACCAGCAACCCCCTCGGCTTCTGAATACGCCCAGCCAGAGCCAGGGTGTGCCTTAAGCCAAAGCCTAGGCCCCTTTTCTGTGGGCCCTGGTTCTCCCTTGAAGGGCCTTACTCCAGGACTGTGCCTGCTCTCAGAGGGAGCATTCGCTGCCTTACAAATAAAGTCATGCTTTGCTACTGTGTCTGAGTCCTTTTCCTCGCTGCCTGCCTCCCTCCCAAAAAAAGGAGCCAAAGGCGTAGGGAGTTTGTCCCTATTGCTTTATTTGGTGTTTTATACAAGTGACTAAAATAAATAGAATAACAAATGCAGCTACATTGGCCCCCAAATACCAAATACCCCAGCTTTCTTTGACTACTGTCAAGGGTGACCAACCCCCCCCTCTTCCTCCCAGGGTAGCAGGACAGAGGTGACTGGATGAGGTCACATTTGGGGGTTAAAAGAAGGGCCGGGAGATAGGGATTCTTCATATAAAAGAGGAAATATCTACTAAAAAAATAGTCTAAAATATGTAGAAAAATCTATTTTAACCCCCCAAAAAGCGTACAAAAAAAAACAATACTAAAAATAACCAAAGGTCCCTTGTACACCCCTGAGGGAAGGGGGAGGAACCAGGCACTGCTGGTAAGAGTCACAGTGGTGACCTCACAGTAGGCAGCAGCCACAGGACAGGCTGAGCCCAGGCACCCAGGCACCACAGAGGAGTAATGAACACGCCTGACAAGACACCCAATCACAGGACAGGAGCACCAGGCACTGACTAGACAGGCCAGGGGTAGAGCTCCCACATGGCGCACTGTTGGCTCTACATGACATCCACAAAGAACTCACTGGGGTTGCCCATGGCCATGTGGAAGCTTTGGCGGCTGGCTGTCAGCTCTGGGGGCACTGAGCCGAGGTCTCTGACTGGAGGGGCCCCCGGGGGCTGCACTGCTGGAGGGACAGGTGGGGGAGGTGGGGGCATCATGACCACCATCATGGGATTATAGGGAAGGGCCATACCAGGGGGTGGTCCATAGGGATGAAGCCCTGGGTGGGTTCGGAGATTGGGAGCACCTCCTGATGAGCTCCTGGAAGGGGGAGGGCCCCCATCACCAGTCCCACCAGGTTCCCCACCCCGCCGAAGGCTGCCCCCGCGGCTGGAGGGCTCTGACTCACTGCCACTGCCAGACTTGGACTCAGGGGCCCGCTCCTCAGGCCTCCCTGTGCGCCCTGCACCCCCATCGCTTCGTGTGGACCCACTGCTCCGGCTCCCTGTTGGGGGAGAGGGTAGGGGGGCAACTGAGCCCAGGCCCAAGGCCCCTCAGCCTCCCTAGCCCCTGCCCCTGCCTCTCCTCCCTGGTGTCCCCGTCCCCCACCCACAACTGTATTGGTGTCTGGCAGTTACTTACCTTCACTGTGCTGGCTGCTGGCACTGCCTCCACCGTAAGTGTAGGATGAGAGTTCATGGTAGGGTGGGGGCTGGGGGCTGTATGGGTGCGGGGCTGGGTACTGGTAGGGGAAGGTGTGCAGCAGGGGCCAAGGGGTGGCCCCAGGCAGAGGAGCCAAGGTGTCCTGGTCCGAAGCCCCACTGGAGCCGTCATTGTCATTCAGAGACAGATTGACTAGGTCTGGAAAGAGAAGAGACTAAGTCACTGCTTCAAAGGGCCAGGACGCCAAGACGTTGAATGAAGAGGAACTGTGAACCGTTTCCCCAGAACCATCCATGCCAGGGGTTCCAACAAGGGCCTCTAACAGGAAGTTCCCCACCTGCCACTACTATTGGGGCAGGAAACCAGCCAGGGCCACCACAAGTCCCATATGCTTTTATGCAACTCAGGAAAAGGCGCCCTAGCCCCCAGCAGACAGCCCTGTGCCTGGTGCTCAGCTTGTCCAGCAGAACACTGGTGGGCGTTAGCCCCTACTTGTGTCATCGGCCAGTGTAGGGCCTAGTGCAGGGCACATACTGCTCATCGGTCCACAGTGACCCTAACTGGTTTCTGGGCAAAGTCTGAAGTTAGAGAGAGGCACTCACAACCCTCACAGCCGCCACTGAGGTCTCCAAAGACATAATAGCACTGCTCAGAGAAGGTGATCTTGTTTACGGTGTGCCGGATAAGGCCAGCCTTCAGCAGTCCACTGGCGTACTTTCGGGCCTCCCGCCGCTCAGGAAAGCCCTCCACGTGATGGTAGAGCCAGTCGACCACATCCGAACCTGGGATCACCCCGAGCAGAAAAAGGCCTCAGATCCTCCCTGACTTGTTTCACCCCTAGCCTGAGCCATTCCCAGCTTTGGCTCCTCCTCCTCTTCCCATGCCCCGTGCCCAGGCCCCAGCCGTACCCAGAAAGGCATTAGGGATGGTGATCTTGAGCCACATGCGGTCCCGAACTTCCAGTCCAGACTCTGGAGAGGCCATGGCTTTGGTCACAGAGGCCATGTCTGTATGGATGGAGAGACCTCGGCCCTCACAGCCTGACAGAGAAGCAGGGAATCAGGCAGAGCCCACTCCCAAGGAGCAAGGGGATCCCAACACTGCAGCCTTCTGGGAAGGGGGGATGAGGCGGGCCTAGGGGCTCACCATCAGGCAAAGAGGACCCTGACGTAATGGTGCTCATGGACGAGGAGCCTGGATAGGCTGGGAAGGTGCCGGTCAGCGCAGCGGAGTGTGAGACCCAGGCAGCGGGGTCAATTGGCTGGATGGGCTCATCTAGAACAGAGAAAACCACCAACATGACCACTTCCTAGAACCGGAGAGCCATCCCTGTCCCTCCCTGACTCTGATTTGACCTTCCTCCACCCACTCCCAGTAGCCTTGGGACCCCGCCCCAGCCCGCCCAGGCTCTCCGCTGCAGGCCCTCCTGAGCATCACTCACTTCGGGGGAGAGTGAAATAGGCCTGGGGAGAGGGATCCCAGCACTTGGCCACAGTCAGCACGATGGGGCTGTAGGGGAGAGAAGGCCAGTCAAGCAGGGTGTGGAGAGAGGCCTCCGGAGGACGGAGGCCTGGAATGAGAACGGGTTGAGGGACAGAAAGAGGGAGAGAAGAAAAGACATAGCTGGGTCCCAGAAGATGAGGGTGGAAGGCTCCATCCACTATGAGGGTGACTCACCAACTTGGATAACTCTGAGAAACATACTGAGTCAGACAAGAGAGTACACACTGTACACTTCCATTCAGAGAAAGCCCCCAAGCAGGTAAAACTAAAGCATGTTGTTCAAGGGTACATGCATGGCTGGTAAAACTATCAAGCGAAGCGAAGATTTCGTCACCGTGATGACCAAAGAATCAGGAGCAAGATTACCCCTAGGGGCCGTGAGGAGGGTGGGAGCCAGAAGGGACACTGGGGGAAACTTTTGGGGTATCAGCAATCTTCTACTTCATGATCTAGGCAGTGGTGACAGGGGTACTCATTCACGCTAGAATCACTCATTACACTGCGCATCTTTTGTTTTATACACCTTTTACATAAATGTTGTTTCACTACTTTTTAAAATGATAAAACAAAAAGGAGAAAAGGCCAAGACAAGAGGACTGAGGACCCGAGACCAGCTCAGAGGCTCACCCTGGCTTATGCACAATGTCTCTCAGCACTCGTACCGCATCATCGTTGCTCATGTTCTCGAAGTTCATGTCATTCACCTGGAAGGGAGGGAGGGGCAGTGGGTCAGAGACAGGGTGGGAGAGGCTGAGACCCCTGCCCGAGTGCCCTGCCCAGCACACCTGCAAAAGCATGTCCCCCGGCTCGATGCGCCCGTCAGCAGCCACGGCCCCCCCCTTCATGATGGAGCCGATGTAGATGCCCCCGTCTCCCCGCTCATTGCTTTGGCCCACAATGGAGATGCCCAGGAAGTTGTACTTCTCTGTGGAAGGAGTCCATGTGATGAGGGGAAGCCCAAGCCACATGACCCCCGCGCCCTGGAGACCAGGTCCCCAAACCCCGGTCCCTGGCTCCCTCATACCCATGTTGAGTGTGACTGTGATGATGTTGAGAGACATGGTGGAATCGGTGACGCTGCTGAAGGATGAGGTCTGTGGGAAAGAGGGAAGGAGCTAGACTAGACTGCCTTCAACAACCCAGGGACAAGTCTGGGATTGTCTGGGCCCTCATACCCACTTAGCCAAGGCCCAGGTCCCCAACTTCCCCAAGATCCAGTCATCCCATGACCCCCTCACCCTCTCCAGGCGAGGCGGCCGCTGTTTCCTCCGCCGCCGGTGGCGCTTGAGGAGGCGAGACGCACTGCTCTGCTCCGTGGAGCTGCTGAACCTGTCAGGAGGTGGGAAGGGAGCACTTGAAGGCAGAGAAAGGTGAGAGGACTGGGTGCAGGAGGGAAGAGAAGGGGCTGGTGCCCTGGGGGAGATCTGTGGAGCCATACCTACTCGTGGTGTCGTCCTCGTCGGAGTCCCCCAGGCTGGTGCTCTCCAGCTCACTGGTCATGAGGGTTGAGGAACTCTCGTACCCAGCCAAGTGGCGCTCCAGCCTCGAGGGGCCACTGGGCCTGTGGCCCCCAGCTGAGTATGAATGGCAACTTCAGGCACCAAGCCTCCTGCTCCTCACCCTCATCAAGGCTCGGGTCTGACCCAACCCCTTCCCAACTCCAGTCTACCCAGCAGCCTCAGAGCCCGACCCCTCACCGCCATGCTCACTGCTGTCTCTCCTGCGAGGCCGCTCCCGCCTCAGAGACACTACTGACTCTGTTTCGGTCTCAGGCTCCAGATTTTCGCGGCTGCTGGACACATTAGGGCTAGAGGGGCAGAGATGGTGCCAACGGGAGGCAGTGGGACAGAGTTCCAAAGCCTTGGCTTCCCCGCCCAAGAGGCTTCGATCCCCCCCCCCCCCCCCCCCCCCGGCCTCTGGCACAATTCGGTGCCTGGAACCAACCCGATCTTCTCCTTTCCTTCCTTAAGTGACTATGCCACCACCGCAGCCGCTCAGGCGAGCCAGAGACAATATTCCAAAGTGCAGGAACCCCAAGGACTCACTGGAAGGATGGAGGTCTGGAGTCCCCAATGCCACTGGTCCTCTCCGGTGGTAAAGGGGGTAATGGTGGGGTTGGAGGCACCAGTTCTGTCCGAGGCTCCTGGGCTGGGGGAGCTATCTCGGGTTGAGGGTTATCGGATGACACAAGCTAGAAGGATGCAAGTGATTTAAAAAAAAGGATCTACTGGGAGGTGAGGCATATGAGATGGGAGTGAGGGAAAGGACTAGAAAGGGGACAGGGTCTGCCAGAGCCTGGAGAAAAGCATCAAAAAGCAGGAGGAAGCATTAGAGGCTCCAGAGAGAGAGGGATGAGGGACTTCAACGAGCTCTCCAAACAGGTGGGGAAGCAAAGAGCCAGGATCTCCAACAACTAATCAGGGGTTGGGCTACAAGGCCAGACTAAGGCTTGAAGGAGCTTGGTGATACAGGAGGGACTGGGCCCTCAGAGCCGGGCCCCTTACCCAGGAGACTACTCTTCCGTTGAAGCAGGGAAGGCGGGCATTGTCATCTGAAATTTCTTCCTTCACCACCCTGTCGAAAGCCAGGATGAAAAGTCAGTGAGACTGGACTAGGTCCCTCCAAACCCATCCCCAAAGTTTCTCCCAATTTTTTTTTTTAAATCACAAATAGGATTTCTTTTCTTTCTATTGATTTCAGAGAGGAAGGGAGGAGAGAAACATCAATGCCGAGGAAGAATCACTGACCGGCTGCCTCCTGCACTTGCCACCTACTGGGACTGAGCCGGCAACCAGGGCATGTGGCCCAACCGGAATTGACCCCAGGCTGATGCTCTATCCACTGAGCCAAACCAGGCAGGGCACAAACAGGATATTTTATTTGTCGCCATTAAAAGTCTGCCTTTAAACAGATTCCTGGACTGGGGCTCATATCCATCAGCTCATTCAACTTTAGCACCTGCCTCAGCCTCAGTACCTTTTCTAGAACTGCTACCTCCACCGTGACGTTTCCCTAACTCTAACATGGGCTTCTTCAGCATTGTGACTTTCTAACAAAGACATCTTGGAGCAGACAAATAGATGGGCAAGCCTTTTCTAATGCTACCTGGAATCAATTTATTGACCACTTCTTTCAAATCATCTGTCTGAACTTCTCGGGTCATGATTTCCATCATCATCTTCTGGATTTGGTGGACCTGTTGATGCTGAGCATAAGAGGTCTTCCAAATCTAATTGTTGTGTCTTTTAGTAAAAACAACACAGAAGAGATGAAGCAAATAACCACTGGTAGTCTTGGCATCAACACGAGCTTCAGTCATGGTCTGCCATTTTCTGACCGTGGAGCACATTTTGTCTCCATGGTAAGATCCATGCCATGGAAATTAGGCAGGTTTGCCCTGAACATCCTCAGTAATTAGCTTGAATTTTCTAAATGCAACTTCATTACCCTGCAGATCAGCTACACTCACTTCAAAAACATGGCCTTTGAGACCTTTGGATGCAATTTTGGTTTCCTGTGTTCTCGTGACTAGTGCTTTTTCCAGTATTTCTTTATATATATATTCCAGTATTTCTTTATATATATATTTCTTTATATATATTTTATTGATTTTTTACAGAGAGGAAGGGAGAGGGATAGAGAGCTAGAAACATTGATGAGAGAGAAACATTGATCAGCTACCTCTTGCACACCCCCCACTGGGGATATGCCCGCAACCAAAGTACATGCCCTTGACTGGAATCGAACCCAGGACCCTTCAGTCCACAGGCTGATGCTCTATCCACTGAGCCAAACCGGCTAGGGCTCCAGTATTTCTTATATGGAACAGAGCTGGTGCTTTCACATCACACCAATCTTTCTTAGAAAATGGATCAACCCCTTTCTAGTTGGCTTCCTTTCTGCCACCTTTCCTAAGGCACCTGTTCTTGCAGACCACCATGGTGTTGCTCAGAGAGCCAAAAGGGCTCTTCCAATCTCCATCCAGCTCAAGGATGTGATGCTGAATTTCTCCCACCCTATCTAAGTCCTCTTCTCTCGCATTAAAACACTTCGCTCTTACACCTAAGATATCTACAAACTCAATGCTGTTTCTTTATTTCTTCTTCTCGCCCCAGCTCATCCTCAGGGGCTCAGTGCTGCTCCGAAGATCTCCTTGAGCCTGACTCAGATCTCTCAGTCCAATTTAAGAGGCCACCCCCTAAGTTACCTCAGTTGCCCCAAATATCTATCTAACCTTACTTAGGAGCCTTGCTGGCAGCCTCCACCGTTTCTCACATACCTTCCCCCTCAAAAGTCGTTGGTCCTCATCTAAGACTCTACTCTTAGGCTTTCTTTAGTTTTCTCTAACTCACTTCCAGGGAGCCATCCGCGTGCACTATCTTTGCCTGGGTAAAAACAACCATTACACCAAATACTGGCACTTCCTCACCAGGCTGAGTTCCCAAGGGGAGGGGAGGCCCTGCTTCCCATTCCTGTGCCTAACCTGCCACAGACTCTGCAATCTGCTCCACCTGACAGACTTCAATGACCAACCCCGGGGGTCCCATCTCCCCTGGGTTCCTTGAGATGGACTGGACTTGCCCCTTTTCAACTACCTGTGGAATCAATTATATTCAACACCATGTCCTGGCCACACAGCAAAGTACCTGACACTTCACAAACATCAACGAATACTTGTTGACTAAAGGAATACACATATGAACTATGAGCCTCCCTGCCCTGAACAGAATCTCATACACATTCTCTCTCCCCCCCTCCCTCTCTCTCTCTCTCTCTCTCA